>NW_026948517.1:0-123989 GCF_035770615.1 Melospiza melodia melodia
TTAAAATCCTCCCCAAGACCCCCCCAAAATCCCACTTGAGTCCCCAAAATTCCCCCAAATTTCCCCCCAAGAGCCCCAAAATTCCCCCAAATGCCCCTCAGGACCCCCCAAACCCCCAAAATTTCCCCAAATCCCCAAAATTCCCCCCAAAACCCCTCCAGGACCCCCCAAACCCGACCCCCCCCCCCCCCAAAAGCCCCCCAGGACCCCCGGACCCCCCCCCGCCCCTCCCCCACCTCCTGGATGCGCAGGCGCAGTTGCTCCATGTGCTCGCGCTGCCGCTCGCGTTTCTTCATCAGCTGCAGCGCCCGGCCCGCCTCGCTGGCCGCGCCCTTGTACTGCGCCATTTGGGGGTTTTTGGGGTTTTTTGGGGTTTTTGGGATTTTTTGGGGTTTTTTTTGGGGTTTGGACGCGCCGGGAGCGGCGGCCGGCGGAGAACCCGGAAGTGCGGGCGGAACCGGAAGTGCGGGCGGTGCAGGAAGTGCGTCACGGCTGTGCGACGGTTAGGGCGAACAAAGATGGCGCCGCCCACATGCTCGGTTGGGATTGGTTGGGAAGGGTTGGCCACGCCCACCGGCTCTTTTAGGATTGGTTGGGAGCGGATTAGCGACGCCCACCGTCTTGTTTGGGATTACGTGAGGGAGAGGGCGTGGGCTGGTGTGGCCACGCCCACTCACAACGGGAAACGCGGGTTGGTTGTTTGTCTCCGTTAGCCACGCCCACTCCTCGTTAACAGCGCTGATTGGTTATTTATCTCCGCTAGCCACGCCCACTCCTCACTGACAGCGCTGATTGGTTATTTATCTCCGCTAGCCACGCCCACTCCTCACTGACAGCTCTGATTGGTCCAGCCTCTATGGCTCAGCTCCGCCCCTTCCGGATGGATTGTGGGGATTGTTGTTCCCTTTCTTTGGCCACGCCTCCACAATGGCCACGCCCTCGTTTGGTTCCGCTCTTCATGTTTAGCCACGCCCACTCAGCATCGCGAAATCTGATTGGTTCAGCTCTTCGCCGTTGACCACGCCCCCTTAGGACGATTCACCCAGATTGGTTCTTTCCTTTCTAGTGGCCCCTCCTCCATTTCGGCCACGCCCCCTCTAAACAAATCACCCGGATTCGTCTTCAAGCCTTGGCCCCGCCCCCTCCTGATTGGCCCTTCCCCCCCTTGGCCCCGCCTCCAATTTAACCCCGCCCCATACTCATGGTCCCGCCCACTAAGCTCCACGACTCCTGATTGGTCCAGCCCAAATTGGCCCCGCCCACTCATCCCAACCAGCCCACATTGGTTCTTTGCCTCCTAATTGGGCTCCGCCCCCTTTTAATTAAACCCCTCAGCTTTGGCCACGCCCCTTCCCCACACTTCACCCTCATTGGCTCTTCCCAATTCTTGGCCCCTCCTCCATTCTGGCCACGCCCCCTCATTAATTCACCCCCTCACCCCCGCCCCTTTATGCAGCACACCCTGATTGGTCCAATCATCAACTGGCCACGCCCACTTAATGTTAGACCCAGCCTCCATTAGGCCCCGCCCCTTCTGATTGGTCAATCCCCTCCTATCGGCTCTGACCCCGCCCCTTTTCCCAGCCACACTCCTTGGCCACGCCCCCTCTTCTCGGCCATCCTGATTGGTTCTTCTGCTGCCTTGGCCCCGCCCCCTAATTTCAGCCCCTCTCCTTTAGCTCCGCCCCTTTCCTTCCCCTACTCTGATTGGTCCATCCCCTTTTGCCACGCCCCCTCATTGTTTCACCCTCTAACCTTGACCCCGCCCCCTCAGCGCCAATCCTGATTGGCCCCGCCCCTTCCTTCGCTCCCATTTCCTCATTGGTGCAGCCCCTGCCTTGGCCCCGCCCCTTTCCTGTTTGGCTCCTCCCCTCCCTCATAAGCCCGCCCCCATGGCCGCCATTTTGTGGTGGTTTTAATGGCAATTTTTTTGGGGTTTTTTTGTGAATTTTAATGGAATTTTTGCGATTTTTTTGCAGTTTTTGGGAATTTTTTGGAATTTAACGAAATTTCTTGGGGTTTGGGGGAACTTTAAAGAATTTTTGAGACTTTTTTTGGGTTTTTTGGGATTTTTCTCTCCCGGATTTTATTGACACCACAGCAACAATAAATAAACGGGGGGAGGGGACACAAAAATTGGGGTGGGGGAGGGGAAAAGGGTGGAGGGGTTTTGGGGTTTTCCTGAAATTTGGGGAATTTTCTGCAATTTTGGGGAATTTTTCTCTTTTTTTTATTTTTTAATTTTCTCCATTTTTGGGGTTTATTTCCCTAAAAAAAAAAACCCCCAAAAATGAGAGGGACAAAATTGTGGGATTTTTAAAACAATTTTCAGGATTTTTCAATAATTTTGGGGGGTTTTTTTCCGATTTTTTACAATTTTTCTCTGAATTTTGAGTGGATTTTTTTCCAGTTTCTTTGGGGTTTTTTTTCCTGCAGTTTTTTAGGGAGTTATCTCTAATTTTTTAGGATTTTATTCCAATTTTTGGGGGGATTTTTTTCTCCAATTTTTCAGAGGAATTTTTCTTTTTTGGGTTTTTGTTTTCTAATTTTGGGGGGATTTTTATTCAATTTTGGGGCTTTTTCCTCTGAATTTTTGGAGATTTTTCCTGCACATTTTGGGGACATTTTACTCAGAAACTTTTAGCTTTTCTTCCCCTCAAACTTTCAGGATTTCTCCACCAAACTTTTGGGATTTTTCCTCCAAATTTGGGATTTTTTTTCTCTGATTTTTTGGGATTTCTCCCCCAAACTTTTAGGATTTTTACTCCGAATTTTTTGGGATTTCTCCTTCAAGTTTTTAGGATTTCTACCCTAAACTTCTAGGATTTTGATGCTGAATTTTTTGGGATTTCTCCTCCAAACTTTTGGGATTTTTCCTCTGAATTGTTGGGATTTCTCTACGAAACTTTTGCAATTTTTTTTCTCCAAATTTTTTGGATTTTTACTCTGAATTTTTAGGATTTCTCTATGAAATTTTTGGGGTTTTTCCTCCAAATTTTCAGGATTTCTCCCTCAAACTTTTGGGATTTTTCCCTCCGATTTCTCCACTGAATTTCAGGATTTTTACTCCAAATTCTTGGGACTTTTTCCTCCACATTTTTTAGGATTTCTCCACCAAACTTTTATGATTTTTACTCCAAATTTATTGGGATTTTTCCTCCGATTTTTGGGGGTTTCTCCCCTGAAATTTTGGGATTTTTGCTCCAAATTTTTAGGATTTCTCGCCTGAATTTTTAGCATTTCTCCACCAAACTTTTGTATTTTTCCCCCAAATATTTGCATTTTTACACCAAATTTTTGCATTTTCCCCCCAAAATTTTTAGGACTTTTTTCAGGATTTCTCCCCCAAATTCTCACATTTTTTCCCCCAAATTTTCAGGACACTTTCAGGATTTTTGGGGCTCATTTTTGGGGATTTTTTGGGGGTCCCCTCACTCGCCCAGGGGCACGGGCAGGGGGGGCCCTCGGGGGTCGTCGAAGCGATCCATGGGCGCAGCCCCAGCAGGACCCCCCCCCCCCAGGAGCAGCCCCCCGAGCAGGAGCCCCCCCGAGAGCAGCCCCATCCACGCCCCCACCCCAAAGAAGCCGGCGCAGTCCGAGGCCCCCCAAAAACGCCCCCGGAGACGTTGAACCCCTGAACCTGCGGGGAGAGAGAGAAATGAATGGGATTAATGGGGAGAGAAATCAATGGGGAGAGAAATGAATGGGATTAATGGGGAGAGAAATGAATGGGGAGAGAAATGAATGGGGAGAAATGGGGAGAGAGAAATAATGGGGAGAGAAATGAATGAGGAGAGAAATGAATGGAGATTAATGGGGAGAGAAATGAATGGGGATTAATGGAGAGAGAAATGAATGGGAATTAATGGGGAGAGAAATGAATGAGGAGAGAAATGAATGGGGAGAGAAATGAATGGGGACAAATGGGGAGAGAAATGAATGGGGATTAATGGAGAGAGAAATGAATGGGAATTAATGGGGAGAGAAATGAATGAGGAGAGAAATGAATGGGGAGAGAAATGAATGGGGAGAGAAATGAATGGGGATTAATGAGGAGAGAAATGAATGGGGATTAATGGGGGAGAGAAATGAATGGGGAGAGAAATGAATGGGGAGAGAAATGAATGGGGATTAATGAGGAGAGAAATGAATGGGGATTAATGGGGAGAGAAATGAATGGGGAGAGAAATGAATGGGGATAAATGGGGAGAGAAATGAATGGGGATTAATGAGGAGAGAAATGAATGGGGAGAGAAATGAATGGGGATAAATGGGGAGAGAAATGAATGGGGAGAGAAATGAATGGGGATTAATGGAGAGAGAAATGAATGGGGAGAGAAATGAATGGGGATTAATGAGGAGAGAAATGAATGGGGATTAATGGGGGGTGGGACCCCAAAATTGGGGAGAGGGGGGCTGAGGGACAGCACAACCCCCCGTGATGGGGTGGGGGAGGGGTTGGGTCACCCTGATCTTTTTGGGTCGCTCTGATCAGATTTGGGGTCATTATTCCTCAATTTTTGGGGTCATTTCTCTTCATTTTTGGGGTCATTATTTCTCATTTTTGATCCCGTTGCTCCCATTTTTGGGGAACCCCCAAACCCCACTTTTGGGGTCCCTTTTTCCCTATTTTCGGGGCCACTTTTTCCCTTTCCCCCGCCCCATTTCCCTTTTTTGGGAAATTTTCCCTTTTTGGGGTATTTTTACAGGTTTTGGGGTGGGGTTTTTTTGGGTTATTTTCTGTGCCTTTTCGCTCACCTGCAGGTCCCGGATTTGGATGCCCCAGCGCTGGCCGTGCTCCAGCGGGGGAGGGGCAGCAGGAGGGGCCCGGGGCTCCCCAGGTCCCCGCAGCGCCACCCGAGGGGGGAGGGGGCGGCGGCGCCCCGGACCCGAACCGCGCGGGGGGGGCGGGGCCGAGCGTGAGTGACAGCTCCTCAAGCCACGCCCACGGGCGGCCCGAGACCGGGAACCACGCCCGGCGGAGAACAAACCTGGATGGGGGGAAAGAAATCCAAATAAATAAAAATAATCTGAAATAAATCCAAATAAATCCAAATAATCTAAAATAAATCAATTAAAATATCCCCCGGCTCCTCCAGCCACGCCCAACACCGGGAACCACGCACGGCGGAGAATGAACCTGGATGGGGGAAAAGAAATCCAAATAAATCCAAATAAATCCAAATAAATCCAAATAATCTAAAATAAATTAATTAAAATGTCCCCCAGCTCCTTCAGCCACGCCCACCGAGACCGGGAACCACGCACGGCGTAACAGGAAGCTGAATGGGGGAAAATAAATCCAAATAAATCCAAATAATCTAAAATAAATCCAAATAAATCCAAATAATCTAAAATAAATTAATTAAAATGTCCCCCGGCTCCTCCAGCCACGCCCGACACTGGGAACCACGCCCGGCGGAGAACGAACCTGGATGGGGGGAAAAGGAACCAAAAGAATCCAAAAGAAACCCAAAAAATTTCAAATTAAACCCCAAAAATGAGAGCCCAGATACGGAAAATGTTACCCAAAGACCCCAAAAAAAAAAGAAAAAAAATCCCCCAAAAAAGTGCCCTGAAATCGCAAAACAAACACAAAAATTGAGATCCTGACCCGTAAAAAGCTCAAAAACAAAAGCCTCAACCTAAGAAAGCAAATAAATCTGAAAATAAACCAGGAATGAGAGGTCTGATCCAAAATCCCAAAATAAACCCAAAAATCCCCAAATCAACCCCAAAAAAATCAAAATAGCCCCAAAATAACCCCAAAAAAATCCTAAAAATCCCAAAATGAACCCAAAAATCCCCAAAATCAACCCCCCAAAATTCAAAATAATCCAAAAAAATCCTAAAAATCCCAAAATAACCCAAAAAATCTTCAAATAAACCCAAAATAATCTGAAATAAATCAATTTAAAAACAAACCTTGGGGGAAACATGAAAACCCAAAAATAAACCCAAAAATACAAAAATAAACCCAAAAAATGAGATCCCGACCCTCAAAAAACCCCAAAAATGAGAGACCCGACCCCAAAATCACCAAATGCCCAAGAAAACCCCCCAAAAAAAACAGAATAAGCTCAAAAATGAGACCCGCAATCAAAAATTCCAAAAATCACAAAATAAACCCTGAATAAACCCAAAAAAACCCCAAAAAAAACTGCAAAAACACAAAAAAAACCCCAAAAAAAACAAAAACAAACAAAAAAAAACCCCAAAAAACAAAACAGAAAAAAAACCAAAAAACCCCAAAAAATAAACCAAACAAAAAAAAAACCAAAAAAAAACCAAAAAAAAAAACCCAAACCCCCCCAAAAAACCCTAAAAAAACCAAAAAAGCCCAAAACATCCCAAAAATGAGACCCCCACCCCAAAATCCCCCAAATTCCCCCAAAATCCCGAATGTCCCTCACGTGATGTTCAGGGTGTCCCCAAACACGTCCGGGTAGCGCAGAACCAACCTGGGGGAAAGGGGGGTCAGGAACCCCAAAAACACAAAAAAAAACCCCAAAAAAAACCAAAAAAAAAATCCCTAAAAAACCCAAAAAACACCCCAAAAAAAATCCCAAAAATCCCCAAAATCACCCCGAACAAAAGCCCAAAACCAGCCCGAATAAAACCCAAAAAACCCAAATAAAATCCCTAAAAAACCTCAAAAAACACCAAATAAAATCGCTAAAAAACCACAAAAACACCCCAAAGAAAACCCCAAAACCCCCCAAAAAAAACAGCAAATGAAATGCCTAAAAAAACCCCAAAAACCACAAAAAAATCCCCAAATAAAATCCCTAAAAATCCCAAAAAAAACCACAAAACCAGCCCAGGGAACCCAAAAAACCCCACAAAACAGCCCAGGGAACCCCAAAAACACCAAAAAACCCCAAAAAAAACCCAAATGAAATCCCCAAAACCGCCCCGAACACAACCCCAAAACCAGCCCCAATAAAACCCGAAAAACCCCAAATAAAATCCCTAAAAAACCCCAAAAAAACACACACACACAAAAAAAAAAAATCCCAAATGAAATCCCTAAAAAAACCCCAAAAAAACCCCAAAACCCCCAGGGGACCCCAAAAGCAGGGAGACCCCAAAAAAGCCCCCCAAAAAAACCCCAAGGAATCCAAAATCAGCCCCAAAACCGCCCAGGATCCCCCAAAACCCCTCTGGGACCCCCAAAACGACCCCAAAATTCCTTTGGGACCCCCCAAAATTTCCATAAATGTCCCAAATACCCCCAAATTCCCTCCAGGACCCCCCAAAATTCCCACTGGAACCCCCAAAATCCCCCCAAAACTCCTTTGGGACCCCCAAAATCCCCCCCAAATACCTTGATGGGACCGCCATAAATCCATCCAGGACCCCCCAAAATCTCCCCCAAATCCCATCTGGGACCCCCCAAAATCTCCCCCAAATCTTTCTGGGAGCTCTGAAATGGCCCCAAAACCCCCTCAAATCCCCCCAGGACCCCCCCCCAAATCCCTCTGGGACCCCCAAAACGACCCCAAAATTCCTCTGGGACCCCCCAAAATCCCCATAAATATCCAAATCCCCTCCAGGACCCCCCCCCCAAATTTTCCCCAAAACCCCTCAGGGACCCCCAAAATCCCCCCCAAATCCCCCTAAAATCTTGATGGGACCCCCCCCCCCCCCCCAAATCATCCAGGACCCCCCCAAATTCCCCCCAAAACACCTCTGGGACCCCCAAAACTCCTTTGGGACCCCCAAAATCCCCCCCAAATCCCCCGAAAATCTTGATGGGACCCCCCAAAATCTCCCCAAAGTCTCTCTGGGAGCTTTGAAATGGCCCCAAAACCCCCTCAAATCCCCCCAGGACCCCCCCAAATCCCTCTGGGACCCCCAAAATCCCCCCAAAATCTTGCTGGGATCCCTCAAAACTCGTCTGGGAACCCCAAAATCCCCATAAATATCCAAAATTCTCCCAAATCCCCACTGGGACCCCCCCTAAATGCCCCCCAAATTCCCATTGGGACCCCCCCCCTAATCCCCCTCGAAACCCCTCTGGACCCCCCAGATTTCCCCCAAAATCCTTCTGAGACCCCCCTAAATCACCCCAAAACCCCTCTGGGACCCCCAAAATCTCCTCCAGGATCCCCAAAATCCCCCCAGGACCCTTAAATTCCCCCACAATCCCCACTGGAACCCCAAAAATCTCCCCCAAATCCCCTCTGAGACCCCCCCCCAAAATCCCCTCAGATTCCCCCCAAATTTCACCCAGGACCCCCCAAATCCCCTCTGGGACCTTCAAAATCCCCCCCCCAGGACCCCCCAAAATGTCCCCAAAACTCCTCTGAGACCCCCAGATTTCCCCCAAACCCCTCTGGGACCCCCCAAATTTCCCCCAGGACCCCCCCAGATCCCCCCAAATGCCTTTTGGGACCTCCCAAATTTCACCCAGACCCCCCAAATCCCCCCAAAATCTTTCTGGGATCCCCAAAATCCCCCCAGATTTCACCCAGGACCCCCCAAAATCTTTCTGGGACCCCCAAAATCCCCCCTAATCCCCCCTAAAACCCCTCTGGGACCTACCAAATCCCCCCAAAATCTCACCCAGGACCCCCCAAATTTCCCCCCAGGACCCCCCAAATCACCCAAAAAGCCCCTCGGGGACCCCCAAAATCCCCCCAGATTTCACCCAGGACCCCCCAAAATCCCCCCTAAAACCCTCCAAAACCCCTCTGGGACCCCCAAAATCCCCCCAAATGCCCCCAGGACCCCCCACATTTTTCGGGGACCCCCCCCCCAAATCTCACCGAGCCTCGTGGGGGCTCCACGAGGACCCCCCCAGCTCCACGGAGGCCTCGGGGCCGAAGGTTTGGGGGGTCAGGTCCCCCCAAAATCCCTCTGGGACCCCCAAAATCCCCCCAAAACCTTCCCGGGACCCCCAAAAATCTTCTCTGGGACCCCCCCAAAATGCCCCAAAAACACCACAAGTCACCCCAAATCTCCTAAAGACCCCTCTGGGATCCCCCCCAATCTCCCCAAAATCCCCCCAAATCCCCCCAGGACCCCCCAAATTTCACCCAGACCCCCAAATCTGTCTGGGACCCCCAAAATCCCCCCCAGGACTCCCAAATCACCCAAAATCCCCCCTAAATCACCCCAAAAACCCCCCAGATTTCACCCAGGACCCCCAAATTTCCCCAGGACCCCCCACAATCCCCCTAAGGACTCCCCAAATCACTGAAAAATCCCCTCGGGGACCCCCAAAATCCCCACTAAAACACCCAAAACCCCCAAAATCCCCCCAAACCTCACCCAGGACCCCCAAAAATCTTTCTGGGACCCCCAAAATCCCCCCTAAAACCCTCCAAAATCCCCCCAAAATCCCCCAAAATCCCCCCAGATTTCACCCAGAACCCCCTAAATTTCACCCAGGACCCCCCACATTTTTCGGGGACCCCCCCCCCCAAATCTCACCGAGCCTCGTGGGGGCTCAGGAGGACCCCCCCAGCTCCACGGAGGCCTCGGGCCGAAGGTTTGGGGGGTCAGGTCCCGGGGGCGCCCCCCGAGCGTCACCGTCACGTTCCGGGCCCAGAGCAGGATTTTGGGGTCCCCCTGGGGGGGCCAGCGCAGGGGGGGGGGCGGCGCCTCGGGGTCCCCCCCCTGGGCAAGGAGGGAGCGGCGGGGACCCCCAAAATCCGGGGGGGAAACGATGGCGGGGGGGGGCTGGAATAGAGAGGGGGGGTCCTGAAATTGGGGAGGGGGAACCCCAAAATCCGGGGGGGAAATGGAGGAGGTGTGCAAGAGAGGGGACCCCAAAATTTGGGGAGGGGAACCCCAAAATCTGGGGGGGGGGGACACGATGGGGGGAGCTGGAAGAGAGGGGGACCCCGAAATTGGGGAGGAGGTCCTGAAATTTGGGGAAGGGAACCCCAAAATCCGGGGGGGGGCACGATGGTGGGGGGGGGCTGCAAGAGAGGGGACCCCGAAATTTGGGGAGGGGAACCCCAAAATTGGAGAGGGGGAACCCCAAAATCCGGGGGGGGGGGGCTGGAAGAGAGGGGACCCCGAAATTTGGGGAAATCCTAAAATTGGGGCAGGGGTGAGGGCAGGGGACCCTGAAACTGGGGGGTCACTCAGGGGTCACTCGGGGGTCACTCAGGGGTCACTCGGGGTCACTCAGGGGTCACTCAGGGTCACTCAGGGGTCACTCAGGGGTCACTCAGGGGTCACTCAGGGTCACTCAGGGTCACTCGGGGTCACTCAGGGTCACTCATTGGTCACCCAGGGTCACTCAGGGGTCACTCAGTGGTCAGTGGTCACTCAGTGGTCACTCATGGTCACTCATGGGTCAGTTTGGGGTCAGTGGTCACTCAGTTGTCACTCAGGGTCACTCAGGGTCACTCAGGGGTCACTCAGGGTCACTCAGGGCTCAGTTTGGGGTCAGTTTGGGGTCAGTGGTCACTCAGGGTCACTCACTGGTCAGTGGTCAGTGGTCACTCAGGGTCACTCATTGGTCACTCAGGGTCACTCAGGGGTCAGTTTGGGGTCAGTTTGGGGTCAGTTTGGGGTCAGGGGTCACTCAGTGGTCACTCATTGGTCACTGTGGTCACTCAGTGGTCACTCAGGGTCACTCATGGTCAGTGGTCAGTGGTCACTCAGTGGTCACTCAGGGTCACTCATGGTCACTCAGGGGTCAGTTTGGGGTCAGTTCAGTGGTCACTCAGTTGTCACTCAGTGGTCACTCAGGGCTCAGTTTGGGGTCAGTTTGGGGTCAGTTCGGGGTCAGTGGTCACTCAGTGGTCACTCAGTGGTCACTCAGGGTCACTCATTGGTCACTCATGGTCAGTGGTCACTCACCGTGGTCGCCCTGGCTGTGAACAGCGCGTGTACGGGAGCTGCTCACTCATGGTCACTCAGGGTCACTCAGTGGTCACTCAGGGTCACTCAGGGTCACTCAGTGGTCACTCAGGGTCACTCAGGGTCACTCAGGGCTCAGTTTGGGGTCAGTTTGGGGTCAGTTTGGGGTCAGTTCGGGGTCAGTGGTCACTCAGTGGTCACTCAGTGGTCACTCAGTGGTCACTCAGTGGTCACTCATGGTCAGTGGTCACTCATTGGTCACTCACCGTGGCCGCCCTGGCGGTGAACAGCGCCGTGTACGGGAGCTGCTCCTCCTGCAGCACCTGCAGCACCTCCCCCAGCACCGCGTCTGAAAGGGAGCAAAAACCCCCAAACTCACCCCAAAACTGACCCAAAATAACCAAAATTAACCCCAAAAACTGACCCCAAAATAACCAAAATTAACCCCAAAAACTGACCCCAAAATAACCAAAATTAACCCAAAAACTGACCCCAAAATAACCAAAATTAACCCCAAAAACTGACCCCAAAATAACAAAATTAACCCCAAAAACTGCCCCAAAATAACCAAAATTAACCCCAAAAACTGCCCCAAAAACTGCAGCACCTCCCCCAGCACCGCGTCTGAAAGGGAGCAAAAACCCCAAAATGAGCCCCAAAAACTGACCAAAACTCACCCCAAAACACCCAAAATTCACCCCAAAAACTGACCCAAAACTGCCCCAAATTCACCCCAAAAACTGACCCCAAAATAACCAAAATTCACCCCAAAAACTGACCAAAATTCACCCCAAAACTGACCCCAAAACTGACCCAAAACACCCAAAATTAACCCAAATTTAACCCCAAATGAACCCCAACATCTGACCCAAAATACCCAAAATTCACCCCAAAATTCACCCCAAAATTAACCCAAAAATCCCAAATTAACCCGAAATTCACCCCTAAAAGTTACCCAAAACTGAGCTCCAAAATCTGCCCCAAAATCCCCAAAATAACCCCAGAATCTGAGCCCAAAATTAACCCCAAAACTGTCCCAAAAACTGTCCCAGAAACGGACCCCAGAGTGCCACAAATAAACCCCAAAAACTGACCCAAAATACCCCAAATTCACCCCAAAAACTGACCCAAAATACCCAAAACTCACCCTAAAATCTGACCCAAAACACCCAAAATTCACCCCAAAAACTGACCCAAAACACCCAAAATTCACCCCAGAAACTGACCCAAAATACCCAAAACTCACCCTAAAATCTGACCCAAACCCATCCCAGTCCCTCCCAGTCCGTCCCAGTTCATCCAGTCCCTCCCAGTTCCATTCCCAGTATATCCCAGTCCCTCCCAGTCCATCCCAGTTTGTTCCCAGTCCATCCCAGTCCATGCCAGTCCATGCCAGTCCATCCCAGTCCATTCCCAGTCCATCCCAGTTCATTCCCAGTCCGTCCCAGTCCATCCCCAGTATATCCCAGTCCGTCCCAGTCCATTCCCAGTATATCCCAGTCCATCCCCAGTCCCTCCCAGTCCATTCCCAGTATATCCCAGTCCCTCCCAGTATATCCCAGTATATCCCAGTCTCACCGTTCCTGCTCAGAGCCTCTCTGGGTCCCATCAGGCCGGAGCTGGGGGGGAGGGGAGGGGACAGTCAGGGGTGGGGGAGGGGAACCCAAAGGGTCTCCATGGGGTCACTGTGGGGCACAGGATCCTATGGGGTCCCTATGGGGTCTCTATGGGGCACAGGATCCTATGGGGTCTCTATGGGGTCTCTATGGGGCACAGGATCCTATGGGACTCTATGGGGTCACTGTGGGGCACAGGATCCTATGGGGTCACTGTGGGGTCTTTGTGGGCACAGGATCCTGTGGGACTCTATGGGGTCTCTATGGGGCACAGGATCCTATGGGTCACTGTGGGGTCACTGTGGGGCACAGGATCCTATGGGGTCACTGTGGGGTCTCTATGGGGTCTCTATGGGGTCTCTATGGGGCACAGGATCCTGTGGGGTCTCTATGGGGCGTGTATGGGGTCTCTATGGGGCACAGGTTCCCTATGGGGTCTCTATGGGCACAGGTTCCTATGGGGTCCCTATGGGGTCTCTATGGGGTCCCTATAGGGCACAGATTCCCTATGGGACTCTATGGGGTCACTTTGGGGTCTCTATAGGGCACAGGTTCCCTATAGGGTCACACTATGGGGTTCCTATAGGGCACAGGATCCTATGGGGTCTCTATGGGGTTCAGGTTCCCTATGGGGTCTCTATAGGGTCTCTATGGGGCACAGGATCCTATGGGGTCACTATGGGGTCTCTATAGGGCACAGGTTCCCTATGGGGTCTCTATAGGAGCCCTATGGGGTCACTATGGGGTCTCTATGGGGCACAGGATCCTATGGGGTCTCTATGGGGCGTGTATGGGGTCTCTATGGGGCACAGGTTCCCTATGGGGTCTCTATGGGGTCACTGTGGGCCAAAGGATCCTATGGGGTCTCTATGGGGTCTCTATGGGGCACAGGTTCCCTATGGGGTCTCTATGGGGTCACTGTGGGGCACAGGATCCTATGGGGTCCCTATAGGGTCACTTTGGGGTCCCTATAGGGCACAGGTTCCCTATGGGGTCTCTATGGGGTCACTGTGGGCCAAAGGATCCTATGGGGTCTCTATGGGGTCTCTATGGGGCACAGGTTCCCTATGGGGTCTCTATGGGGTCCCTATGGGGTCACTATGGGGTCTCTATGGGGCACAGGTTCCCTATGGGGTCTCTTTGGGTTCCCTATAGGGCACAGGATCTTATAGGGTCTCCATGGGGTCTCTATGGGGTCACTTTGGGGTCTCTATAGGGCACATGTTCCCTATGGGGTCACACTATGGGGTCCCTATGGGCACAGGTTCCCTATGGTGTCTCTATGGGGTCTCTGTGGGGTCTCTATAGGGCACAGGTTCCCTGTGGGGTCTCCATGGGGTCTCTATGGGGTCTCTGTGGGGTCACTTTGGGGTCTCTATAGAGCACACGGTCCCTATGGGTCTCTTTGGGTTCCCTATAGGGAACAGGATCCTATGGGGTCTCTACAGGGTCGCTATAGGGCACAGGTTCCTATAGGATCACTATTAGGGGTCACTGTGGGGCAAAGGATCCTATGGGGTCCCTATGGGGTCCCTATGGGGTCTCTATGGGGCACAGGTTCCCTATAGGGTCACACTATGGGGTTCCTATAGGGCACAGGTTCCCTATGGGGTCTCTGTGGGGTCTCTATGGGGTCACTTTGAGGTTCCTATAGGGCACAGGTTCCCTATGGGGTCTCTATAGGGCACAGGTTCCCTATAGGGTCACACTATGGGGTCTCTATGGGGCACAGGTTCCCTATGGGGTCTCTATGGGTACAGAATCCTATGGGGTGTCTATAGGGTCTCTATAGGGCACAGCTTTCCCATGGGACTCTATGGGGTCTCTGTGGGGCCCAGGATCCTACGGGGTCACTCTAAGGATTTCTATGGGTTCCCATGGGTCACTCACCCCCGGCTGTGGGGCAGCCCCACTGTGGGGTCTCTATGGGGTTTTTATGGGGTCTCTCACCCCCGGCTGTGGGGCAGCCCCACTGTGGGGTCTCTATGGGGTCCCTGTGGGTCACTCACCCCCGGCTATGGGGCAGCCCCATTGTGGGGTCTCTATGGGTTCCCCATGGGTCACTCACCCCCGGCTGTGGGGCAGCCCCACAAAGGGGTGTCTATGGGGTCTCTATGGGGTGTCCATGGGGTCTCTATGGGTCCCTATGGGTTCCCCATGGGTCACTCACCCCCGGCTGTGGGGCAGCCCCACCAGCAGCACCGCGGGCTCCCCGGGGCCGCTCTCCGTGGGTCTCTATGGGGTGTCCATGGGGTGTCCATGGGGTGTCCATGGGGTGTCCATGGGGTGTCCATGGGTCACTCACCTCTGCTATGGGGCAGCCCCACCAGCAGCACGGCCGGCTCTGTGGGGTCTCTATGGGGTATCTGTGGGTCCCTATGGGGTGTCTATGGGGTCCTATGTGTGTCCCTTGGGTCCATGGGGTGTCTATGGGGTCCCTATGGGGTGTCCATGGGGCGTCTATGGGGTTTTTAGGGGGTCACTCACCCCCTGCTATGGGGCAGCCCCACCAGCAGCACGGCCGGCTCTATGGGGTCTCTATGGGGTCTCTATGGGGTCTCTATGGGGTGTCCATGGGGTGTCCATGGGGTGTCCATGGGGTGTCTATGGGGTCTCTATGGGGTCTCTATGGGGTGTCCATGGGGTGTCCATGGGGTGTCCATGGGGTGTCTATGGGTCTCTATGGGGTCTCTATGGGGTGTCCATGGGGTGTCCATGGGTGTCCATGGGGTGTCTATGGGGTCTCTATGGGGTGTCCATGGGGTGTCCATGGGGTGTCTATGGGGTGTCCATGGGGTGTCTATGGGGTGTCCATGGGGTGTCTATGGGGTGTCCATGGGGTGTCTATGGGGTGTCTATGGGGTGTCCATGGGGTGTCTATGGGGTGTCTATGGGGTGTCCATGGGGTGTCCATGGGGTGTCTATGGGGTGTCCATGGGGTGTCTATGGGGTGTCTATGGGGTGTCCATGGGTGTCTATGGGGTGTCTATGGGGTGTCCATGGGGTGTCTATGGGGTGTCTATGGGGTGTCTATGGGTCACTCACCCTCTGCTATGGGGCAGCCCCACCAGCAGCACGGCCGGCTCCCCGGGGCCGCTCTCCGTGGGTCTCTATGGGTCTCTATGGGGTGTCTATGGGGTGTCTATGGGGTGTCTATGGGGTGTCCATGGGTCACTCACCCCCGGCTGTGGGGCAGCCCCACCAGCAGCACGGCCGGCTCCCCGGGGCCGCTCTCCGTGGGTCTCTATGGGGTCTCTATGGGGTGTCTATGGGTTCCCCATGGGTCACTCACCCCCGGCTGTGGGGCAGCCCCACCAGCAGCACGGCCGGCTCCCCGGGGCCGCTCTCCGTGGGCTCCGTGCGGTTGCGGAGCCCCCCCAGCGCCCCCCCGGGCAGGCTCAGCGGGGCCGGCGCCCCCAGGGCTCGCTGCAGCGTGTGGGGCAGCGCGGCCGCCGCCGATCCCGACACCCAGGGCAGGGTCAGCGTGGAGCCCGCCGAGCTCAGAGCGTCCTGAAAATCATTAAAATGATAAAATATTATAAAACATCCCAAATTCAGCCCAAAAACCCCAAACCCCGCTGAGCCGGGGCTCGCTGCAGCGTGTGGGCAGCGCGGCCGCCGTCAAGCCCGACACCCAGGGGAGAGTGAGGGTGGAGCCTGCTGAGCTCAGAGCGTCCTAAAATCATAGAAATCATAAAAATGACAAAATATCATAAAATATCCCAAATTCAGGACAAAAACCCCAAACCCCGCTGAGCCCGGGGCTCGCTGCAGCGTGTGGGGCAGCGCGGCCGCCGCTGATCCCGACACCCAGGGGAGAGTCAGGGTGGAGCCTGCTGAGGCAGGGCATCCTAAAAATCATAAAAAATATAAAATGTAATAAAATATCCCAAATTCACGCCAAAAAGCCCAACCCTGCTGAGCCCGGGCGCCCTGAAATGATAGAAATCATTGAAAACCCAAAAAAACCCAAAAACTCCACCCAGGGGAGAGTCAGGGTGGAGCCCGCCGAGCTCAGAGCCTCCTGAAAATCATAAAAATGATAAAATACTATAAAAATGACAAATTCAGCCCCAAAACCCAAACCCTTCTGAGCCCGGGGCGTCCTGAAATGATAGAAATCATTGAAAACCCAAAAAAAAACCCCAAAAACTCCACCAGGGCAGGGTCAGGGTGGAGCCTGCCAAGCTCAGAGCATCCTAAAAATCATATAAATTATAAAATATTATAAAATATCCCAAATTCAGCCCAAAACCCCAAACCCCACTGAGCCCAGGGCGTCCTGAAATGATAGAAATCATTGAAAACCCAAAAAAACCCCAAAAACTCCACCCAGGGCAGGGTCAGGGAGGAGCCTGCTGAGCTCAGGGCGGCCTGGAATGATAAAAATGATAAAATTTCCTAAAATATCCCAAATTCACCCCAAAAAACCCAAACCCTGCTGAGCCCAGGGCGTCCTGAAATCACAGAAATTATAAAAATGATAAAAAACCCCAAATTCACTCCAATTCGCTTTAGCCCCGCCCATTTAGCCCCTCCATTTTATCCCCGCCCCTCACCCTCAGTTTGTTGAAGGCTCCGTTGGTTCATTCACAAACACGGCCCCTTTAGCCCTCCCATTTTAGCCCCTCCCCTTTAGCCCCGCCCCCTCAGGACCCCGCCCCTCACCCTCAGTTTGCTCAAGGCTCCGTTGGTTTCATTCACAAACACAGCCCCTTTAGCCCCGCCCATTTAAGCCCCGCCCCTTTAGCCCGCCCCTCACCCTCAGTTTGCTGAAGGCTCCGTTGGGTTCATTCACAACACGGCCCCTTAGCCCCGCCCCCTTTAGCCCCTCCCATTTTAGCCCCGCCCCCTTTAGCCCCGCCCCCTCGCCCTCAGTTTATTGAAGGCTCCGTTGGGCTCATTCCCGAACACGGCCCCTTTAGCCCCGCCCCCTTTAAGCCCCGCCCCTCACCCTCAGTTTGCTGAAGGCTCCGTTGGGTTCATTCACAAACACGGCCCCTTAGCCCCGCCCCTTTAGCCCCGCCCCTTTAAGCCCCGCCCTTCACCCTCAGTTTATTGAAGGCTCCGTTGGGCTCATTCCCGAACACGGCCCCGAACGCCGTCAGGTCATCCACGGATAACTGGGGAAAAAATGGGAATTTTCGGAGTTTTTTGGGATTTTTTTTTAAATTTTGGGGGATTTTTGGGGTTATTTTGGGATTTTTTGGGGTTTTTAAATTTTTGGGGGATTTTTGGGGGTTATTTTGGGACTTTTTTGGTGAATTTTGGGCTTATTTGGAGGCTTTTTTCAGTATTTTTTGCAGGGATTTTGGGGTTATTCCGGGGCGAGTTTGGGGATTTTTTTGGTGGTTTTGGGGTTATTTGGGATTTTTTGGGGGGATTTGGGGTGATTGGGTTTTTTGGGGTTATTTGGATTTTTGGGGTTATTTTGGGGGATTTTTGGTATTTTGGGAGTTATTTTAGGGTTTTTTGAGGGGATTTTTGGGAATTTTTTGGGTTATTTTTGGGAATTTTTGGGGTTATTTTTGGGGTTATTTTTGGGAATTTTTTGGGTTATTTTGGGGTATTTTTGGGGTTATTTTGGGGAATTTTTTGGCTTGTTTTTGGGGTTATTTTTGAGGTAATTTTAGGGATATTTTTGGGATATTTTTGGTTATTTTGGGAATTTTTGGGGTTATTTTTTGGATATTTTTGAGATTATTTGGGGATTACTTATGGAGTATTTTGATTTTTTGGGGCTATTTTTTGGGTATTTTATGGATATTTTGGGGGATATTTTGAGGTGATTTGGGGGGAATTTTGGGGATATTTTTGGGGTATTTTATGGATATTTTTGGGGGGCATTTTGGGGGAATTTTTGGGTGTTTTTGGGGTATTTTGGGGGATTTTCGAGGTTATTTTTAGGGACATTTTTAGGATATTTTTTGGGATATTTTGGGGATATTTTTGCGGTTATTTTGGGATATTTTGGGGATATTTTTGGGGTGTTTTGGGGATATTTTTGGGGATATTTTTAGGATATTTTGGGATATTTTTGGGGTTATTTGAGGATATTTTGGGGATTATTTTTGGGATATTTTGGGGATATTTTTGGGGATATTTTGGGGATATTTTTAGGATATTTTTAGGATATTTTGGGATATTTTGGGGATATTTTTAGGGTATTTTTGGGGTATTTTTAGGGTGTTTTTTCTCACCTGGTCCTGCAGGAACAGCAGCACAGTTCGCGGTCCCCGGCGCAGCCCCGGCTCCAGCAGCTGCTGCAGCTCCGGCTCCGACAGAGCCCGGCCGCGGGGAGGGGAGGGGGCGCCCACAGAGACCTGGGCACCCCAAAATCCATCAGCAGCACCCAAAATTCATCAGCAGCACCCCAAAATTCATCATCAGCACCCAAAATTCATCATCAGCACCCCAAAATTCATCAGGGACCCCAAAATTCATCAGCAGCACCCAAAATTCATCAGCAGCACCCAAAATAACCCTGGGAGGGATGGGGCGCCCACAGAGACCTGGGCACCCCAAAAATACAAACAGGGACCCCAAAATCCATCAGCAGCACCCAAAATCCATCATCAGCACCCAAAATTCATCAGCAGCACCCCAAAATTCATCAGCAGCACCCCAAAATTCATCAGCAGCACCCAAAATTCATCATCAGCACCCCAAAATTCATCAGCAGCACCCCAAAATCCATCAGCAGCACCCAAATTCATCAGCAGCACCCAAAATTCATCAGGGACCCCAAAATTCATCATCAGCACCCAAAATCCATCATCAGCACCCAAAATCCATCAGCAGCACCCAAAATCCATCATCAGCACCCCAAAATCCATCATCAGCACCCAAAATCCATCATCAGCACCCAAAATCCATCAGCAGCACCCCAAAATTCATCATCAGCACCCAAAATTCATCATCAGCACCCAAAATTCATCATCAGCACCCAAAATTCATCTTCAGCACCCCAAAATCCATCAGCAGCACCCAAAATTCATCAGGGACCCCAAAATTCATCATCAGCACCCAAAATCCATCAGCAGCACCCAAAATTCATCATCAGCACCCAAAATTCATCAGCAGCACCCAAAATTCATCAGCAGCACCCAAAATTCATCAGCAGCACCCCAAAATTCATCATCAGCACCCAAAATTCATCATCAGCACCCCAAAATCATCAGCAGCACCCCAAAATTCATCAGGGACCCCAAAATCCATCAGCAGCACCCAAATTCATCTTCAGCACCCCAAAATTCATCAGGGAGCCCAAATTCATCATCAGCACCCAAAATTCATCAGCAGCACCCAAAATTCATCAGCAGCACCCAAAATTCATCAGCAGCACCCAAAATTCATCAGCAGCACCCAAAATTCATCAGCAGCACCCCAAAATTCATCAGCAGCACCCCAAAATTCATCAGGGACCCCAAAATTCATCATCAGCACCCAAAATTCATCATCAGCACCCCAAAATTCATCAGGGACCCCAAAATTCATCATCAGCACCCCAAAATTCATCAGCAGCACCCCAAAATTCATCAGCAGCACCCAAAATTCATCAGCAGCACCCCAAAATTCATCAGCAGCACCCCAAAATTCATAAGCAGCACCCAAAATTCAGCAGCAGCACCCCAAAATTCATCAGGGACCCCAAAATCCATCATCAGCACCAAAATTCATCAGCAGCACCCCAAAATTCATCAGCAGCACCCAAAATTCATCATCAGCACCCAAAATTCATCAGCAGCACCCAAAATTCATCATCAGCACCCAAAATCCATCAGCAGCACCCCAAAATTCATCAGGGACCCCAAATTCATCAGCAGCACCCCAAAATTCATCAGCAGCACCCCAAAATTCATCAGGGACCCAAAATTCATCATCAGCACCCCAAAATTCATCAGGGACCCCAAAATTCATCAGGGACCCCAAAATTCATCATCAGCACCCCAAAATTCATCAGCAGCACCCAAAATTCATCAGCAGCACCCCAAAATTCATCAGCAGCACCCAAAATCCATCATCAGCACCCAAAATCCATCAGGGACCCCAAAATTCATCAGCAGCACCCAAAATTACCCCAGGGAGGGATGGGGGCACCACAGCGACGTGGGGAGCCCAAAATTCATCATCAGGGACCCCAAAATTACCCTGGGAACCCCAAAATATCCCCGGGGAGGGATGGGGGGGACCCACAGGGACCTGGGGACCCAAAATCACAAAGAGGGACCCCAAAATCACCCTGGGGACCCCAAAATCACAATCAGGGGCCTCAAAATCAGTCTCGAGCCCCCCCCAAGCTCCCTGAGCGATTTGAGGGCTCTCAGGGCCCCCAAATCCCCTCAAAATTCCCCCAAATCTCCCCAAAAAAGCCCCAAGTCCCCCCAGGCTCCCCTGAGGGCTTTTTGAGGCCTCTCAGCGCCCCTAAATGCCCTAAAAACTTCCTCAAATGTTCCCAAAAAGCCCCAAATTTCTCCCAAATTACCCCTGAGCCCCCCTCGGGCTCCTCTAAGGAATTCTTGAGGCCTCTCAGCCCAAAATTCGCTTAAAATCCCTCAAATCTCCCCAAAAAAGCCCCAAATCCCCCCACACTCTCCTGAGGGCTTTTTGAGGCCTCTCAGCGCCCTCAATCCCTCAAAACTCCCTCAAATCCCCTCAAAACTCCCCCAAATCTCCCCAAAAAAGCCCCAAGTCCCCCCAGGCTCCTCTGAGGGCTTTCTGAGGCCTCTCAGCGCCCCCAAATCCCCTCAAAACTCCTCAAATCCCCCAAAAAAGGCCCCAAACCCCCCTAAAAGACCCCTGAGCCCCCACAAATCCCCCCCCAGGCTCCTCAGCACCCCCAAATCCCCTCAAAACCCCCTCAAACCTCCTCAAAAAAAGGCCCAAATTCCCTCCCAAAGGATCCCCAAGCCCCCCCGAAACCCCTCTTGAGGCCACTCAGCCCCCAAATCCCCTCAAAACCTCCTCAAATTTTCCCCAAAATGGCCCAAATCCCCCCCCAGGCTTCCCTGAGGGCTCCTTGAGGCTTCTCAGTGCCCCCAAACCCCCTCAGCCACACAAATCCCCTCAAAAGCTCCTTAAATTTTCCTGGAAAAGCCGCAAATCTCCCTAAAAAAGGCCCAAGTGTCCCCCAGGCTCCCGTGAGGGCTCCTTGAGGCCTCTCAGCGCCCTAAATCCCCTAAAAACTTCCTCAAATGTTCCCAAAAAGCCCCAAATTCCTCCCAAATTACCCCTGAGCCCCCCTCGGGCTCCTCTAAGGAATTCTTGAGGCCTCTCAGCCCCAAAATTCGCTTAAAATCCCTCAAATCTCCCAAAAAAGCCCCAAATCCCCCCCACACTCTCCTGAGGGCTTTTTGAGGCCTCTCAGCACCCCCAAATCCCCTCAGCCCCCCCAAATCCCTCAAAATTCCCCCAAATCTCCCCAAAAAAGCCCCAAGTCCCCTCCAGGCTCTCCTGAGGGCTTTCTGAGGCCTCTCAGCGCCCCTAAATCCCCTCAAAACCCCCTCAAATCCCCCAAAAAAGGCCAAACCCCCCTAAAAGACCCCTGAGCCCCACAAATCCCCCCCCAGGCTCCTCAGCACCCCAAATCCCCTCAAAACCCCCTCAAACCTCCTCAAAAAAGGCCCAAATTCCTCCCAAAGGATCCCCAAGCCCCCCCAAAACCCCTCTTGAGGACACTCAGCCCCCAAATCCCCTCAAAACCTCCTCAAATTTTCCCCAAAATGGCCCAAATCCCCCCCAGGCTTCCCTGAGGCTCCTTGAGGCTTCTCAGTGCCCCCAAACCCCCTCAGCCACACAAATCCCTCAAAAGCTCCTTAAATTTTCCTGGAAAAGCCGCAAATCTCCCCTAAAAAAGGCCCAAGTGCCCCCAGGCTCCCGTGAGGGCTCCTTGAGGCCTCTCAGCGCCCCAAAATCCCCTCAAAACTTCCTCAAATCCCCTCAAAATTGCCCCAAATCTCCCCAAAAAAAGCCCCAAGTCCCCCAAGGCTCCTCTGAGGGCTTTCTGAGGCCTCTCAGCGCCCCTAAATCCCCTCAAAACTTCTTCAAACCTTCCAAAAAGCCCCAAATTTCCTCCCAAATTACCCCTCAGCCCCCCTCAGGCTCCTCTAAGGAATTCTTGAGGCCTCTCAGCCCCAAAATTCGCTTAAACCCCCCTGAAATCTCCCCAAAAAAGCCCCAAATCCCCCACACACTCTCCTGAGGGCTTTTTGAGGCTCTCAGCGCCCCTAAATCCCCTCAAAACCCCCTCAAATCCCTCAAAAACTCCCCCAAATCTCCCCAAAAAAGCCCCAAGTCCCCCCCAGGCTCCTCTGAGGGCTTTCTGAGGCCTCTCAGCGCCCCCAAATCCCCTCAAAACGTCCTCAAATGTTCCCAAAAAGCCCCAAATTCCCTCCCAGAAAACCCCAAAGGCCCCCCAAAACCCCTCCCGAGGCCACTCGAAGCCCCCAAATCCTCTCACCCTCCAGAAATCCCTCAAAACTCCCTCAAACCTCCCCAAAAAAGCCCCGAATCCCTTAAAGGATCCTCAAACCGCGCCCAATCCCCCCTCAAAGATCCCCAAGCCCCCTCAAACCCTCTTAGCGCCCCAAACAGCCTCAAATCCCCCCAAAAAAGCCCCAAATCCCCCCGGAGCTGTCAGTGCCCGCTCCCGCACCGTTCCGTGCTCCAGACGAGCAGCGGGAGCTGCGCGGCCCCCGCGGGCCCCGGGCCCGGAGCGAGCCCGGCCAGGGCCGAGAGCAGCGCCCAGAGCGCAGCCAGAGCCGCCATCTTGGAGCGTCCCCTCACGGCGCAGGCCACGCCCACTCTGCGGCGGACACGCCCCTTTCAGAGCGTGTGGCCACGCCCCCTCTGCAGGGGAACGGCGGTCGCTCAGTATTGGCCACGCCCCTCGGAGCAGAGACCACGCCCCCTCGGAGCAGCGACCACGCCCCCTCAAAGCAGGGAAACGCTCCCTCTGAGCAGTGACCACGCCCCCTCTGCAGTGACCACGCCCCCTCTGAGCAGGGAAACGCTCCCTCTGCAGTGACCACGCCCCTTCGGCGCATGCGGTCACGCCCACTCCATGGCGGTCAGACTTCCTCAGCGAAGCAGCCACGCCCCCTCTGCAGCGACCACGCCCCCTCAAAGCAGGGAAACGCCCCCTCTGCGGTGACCACGCCCCTTCGGCGCATGCGGTCACGCCCACTCGGTGGCGGTCACGCTTCCTCAGAGAAGCAGCCACGCCCCTCAGGGCAGCGACCACGCCCACTCGGCGCGCGCCGTCACGCCTCCCCTGCGGCGGTCACGCCCCCCTCAGCGCGCGCAGTCACGTGTAGAATGGACGGTCACGTGTGGCAGTGAAGGTCACGTGTGGGAGGGGCCGTCACGTGTAGGAGGCGCCGGCGCGTGTTTGGCGTGAGGCCACGCCCACTTGTGGCCCCTCCCCCTCCTCAAATTCCCTCAGGGAGGCCGAAATCGCCCCGAGAGCCCCGAATTTCTGTCAGGGAGCCCCAAAATCGCCTCAGGAGCCCCAAAATCGCCTCAGGGAGCCCCAAATTCCTTCGGAGAACCACAAAATCCACCGGGGCTCCAAAATCCCCTCAGAGACCCCAAAAATCCACTCAGGGAGCCTCAAAATCCCCTCAGAGATCCCCAAAAATCACCAAAAGAGCCCCAAATTCCCCTCAGGGAGCCCCAAAATCCCCTCAGGGAGCCTCAAAATCCCCTCAGAGAGGCCAAAAATCCACCCGGGCCACAAAATTCCTTTAGAGAACCGAAATCCCTTCAGAGGCCCCCAAAAATCCCCTCAGGAAGCACCAAAATCCCCTCAGGGAGCCCCAAAATCCCCTCAGAGAGCCCAAAATCCACCAGGGCCCCAAATTTTCCCCAGAGAGCCCCAAAATCACTTCAGGGACCCCAAATTCCTCTCAGGGAGGCCAAAATTCCCCTGAAATTCCTAAAATCCCCTCAGAGCCCCCCAAAATCCAGCAGGGCTCCAAAATTTCCATTTTTTGGGGTGGTTTTATTGAGGATCTTTGGTGAAATCAAAGTGCGAAAAACCAGCAAAGGACTGGGGCCGGACTGGGAGCACTGGGAGTGAACTGGGAGCGAACTGGGAGCGAACTGGGAGCACTGGGAGTGAACTGGGAAGGCACTGGAAGCACTGGGAGGGCACTGGGGCCATACTGGGAGCACTGGGAGTGAACTGGGATCATACTGGGAGCACTGGGCTGCACTGGTCGCAATTCCCAGTTCCATACTGGGAGCACTGGGAGTGAACTGGGAGCACTGGGCTCTCCATTGCCGTCCCCAGCTCCATACTGGGAGCACTGGGCCCCATTCCCAGTTCCATACTGGGAGCACTGGGCTCCATTCCTAGTTCCATACTGGGAGCACTGGGAGTGAACTGGGAGCACTGGTCTCTCAGGGCTCCCCATTCCCAGTTCCATACTGGGAGCACTGGGCCGATTCCCAGTTCCATACTGGGAGCACTGGGCTCTCAGGGCTCCCCATTCTCCCCAATCCCAGTTCCATACTGGGAGCACTGGGCCGATTCCCAGTTCCATACTGGGCTCTCAGGGCTCCCCAGTCTCTCCAGTCCCAGTTCCATACTGGGAGCACTGGGCTCCAGTCCCAGTTCCATACTGGGCTCTCAGGGCTCTCAGGGCTCCCCAGTGTCGTTCCCAGTTCCATACTGGGAGCACTGGGCTCTCAGGGCTCCCCAGTCTCGTTCCCAGTTCCATACTGGGAGCACTGGGCTCTCAGGGCTCTCAGGGCTCCCCAGTGTCGTTCCCAGTTCCATACTGGGAGCACTGGTCTCCATCTCCGTCGCCGTCCCTGACGAGCAGCACCGGCCCCAGGCCCTCGGTCAGCACCTCCAGGAACTCCAGATCTGGGCTGGGGTCAAGGGCTCACCAGTATAAACCAGTATAAACCAGTATCCTCCCAGTACCTCCCAGTGCCCTCCCAGGGACCTCCGGAGCCCTCCCAGTGACTCCCAGTGATCCCCAGTAACCCCCAGTGCCCTCCCAGTACCTCCCAGTAACACCCAATAACTCCCCGTGCCCTCCCAGTGCCCTCCCAGTAACCCCCAGTGCCCTCCCAGTACCTCCCAGTAACAACCAATAACTCCCAGTGCCCTCCCAGTAACCCCCAGTGCCCTCCCAGTAACTCCCAGTACTCTCCCAGTAACACCCAATAACTCCCAGTGCCCTCCCAGTAACTCCCAGTTTCCCCCATTCCTCCCAGTTTCCCCCATTTCCCATTTTCCAATTTTTCCCATTTTCCCCCTATTTCGGATCCAGTTCTCGCAGGGCTGGGTTCCCCCATTTCCCCCATCCCCATTTTCCCCATTTTTCCCATTTTCATTTTTCCCATTTTTCCCATTTTCTCCCATTATTCCCCATTTTTCCCATTTTCCCCATTCCCATTTTTCCCAGTTTCCCATTTTTCCCATTTTCCCATTTTTCCCATTTTCCCATTTTTCCCATTCCCATTTTTCCCATTTTTCCCATTTTCCCATTTCCCCCATTCCCATTTTTCCCATTCCCATTTTCCCCATTCTCCCCCATTTTTTCCCATTTCTCCCCCAATTTCGGATCCAGTTCTCGCGGGGCCGGGTTCCCCCATTATCCCCATTTTCCCATTATCCCCATTTTCCCCATTTTCCCCCATTTTTTCCCATTTTCCCCCCTATTTCGGATCCAGTTCTCGCAGGGCCGGGTTCCCCCATTTCCCCCATTCCCATTTTCCCCATTTTCCCCATTATCCCATTTTCCCCATTTTCTCCATTTTCTCCATTTTCCCCATTTCCCCATTTTCCCCATTTCCCCCATTTCCCCATTATCCCATTTTCCCGTTATCCCATTTTCCCCATTTTTCCCCATTATCCCCATTTCTCCCATTCCCATTATCCCCATTTTCCCCATTATTCCCCATTTCCCCCATTTCCCCCATTTTCCCATTATCCCCATTATCCCCATTTTTCCCATTATCCCATTTTCCCCATTTCCCCATTATCCCCATTTCCCCCATTATCCCCATTTTCCCCATTTTCCCCATTTTTCCCATTTTTCCCATTTTCCCCCATTTTTTCCAATTTCTCCCCCTATTTCGGATCCAGTTCTCGCAGGGCCAGGTTCCCCCATTTCCCCCATTCCCATTTTCCCCATTTTTCCCATTGTTCCATTATCCCCATTTTCCCATTATCCCCATTATCCCCATTTTCCTCATTTCCCCCATTATCCCCATTTCCCCATTTTCCCCATTGTCCCCATTATCCCCATTTTCCCCATTTTCCCCATTATCCCATTTTCCCCATTTTCTCCATTTTCTCCATTTTCCCCATTTCCCCATTTCCCCATTATCACCATTATCCCATTTTCCCGTTATCCCCATTTTCCCCATTTTCCCCATTTTTCCCCATTATCCCCATTTCTCCCATTCCCATTATCCCCATTTTCCCCATTATTCCCCATTTCCCCCATTTCCCCCATTTTCCCATTTTCCCCATTATCCCCATTTTTCCCATTATCCCATTTTCCCCATTTTCCCCATTATCCCCATTTCCCCCATTATCCCCATTTTCCCCATTTTTCCCATTTTTCCCATTTTCCCCCATTTTTTCCAATTTCTCCCCCTATTTCGGATCCAGTTCTCGCAGGGCCGGGTTCCCCCATTTCCCCCATTCCCATTTTCCCCATTTTTCCCATTGTTCCATTATCCCCATTTTCCCATTATCCCCATTTTCCCCATTCCCCCCACTTTCCCCATTATCCCCATTATCCCATTTTTCCCATTTTCCCCATTTCCCCCATTATTCCCCATTATTCCCCATTTTCCCCATTCCCATTCCCTCATTTTCCCCATTATCCCCATTTCCCCATTATTCCCCGTTTCTCCCATTATTCCCCATTTTCCCCATTTTCCCATTTTTCCCATTTTTCCATTATCCCCATTATTCCCCATTATCCCCATTTTCCCATTATCCCCATTTTCCCCATTTTCCCATTTCCCCCATTCCCATTATCCCCATTATCCCCATTTTCCCCATTATCCCCATTTTCCCATTATCCCCATTTCCCCATTATTCCCCATTTTTTCCCCATTTTCCCCATTATTCCCCATTTTCCCCATTATTCCCCATTTTTCTCATTTTCCCTATTTTTCCCCATTTCTCCCATTTCCCCCATTATTCCCCATTATCCCCATTATTCCCCATTTTTCCCCATTTTCCCCCGTTTTTCCCCCAATTTCGGATCCAGTTCTCGCAGGGCCGGGTTCCCCCATTTTTCCCATTATCCCCATTTTCCCCATTTTTCCCCATTATCCCCATTTTCCCCATTTTCCCATTATCCCAGTTTTTCCCCATTTTTCCCACTTTCCCCCGTTTTTCCCCCATTTTCGGATCCAGTTCTCGCGGGGCTGGGCTCCCCCATTTCCCCCATTTTTCCCATTATTCCCATTTCCCCCATTTTCCCCATTTTTCCCCATTTTCCCCATTATCCCCATTTTCCCCATTTTCCCCATTTTCCCCCGTTTTTCCCCAATTTCGGATCCAGTTCTCGCGGGGCCGGGCTCCCCCATTTCCCCCATTTTTCCCATTATTCCCATTATCCCCATTTTTCCCCATTATCCCCATTTTCCTCATTTCCCCCATTATCCCCATTTTCCCCATTTTTCCCCATTTTCCCCATTATCCCCATTATCCCATTTTTCCCCGTTTTTCCCCAATTTCGGATCCAGTTCTCGCAGGGGCCGGGTTCCCCCATTTCCCCCATTTTTCCCATTATTCCCATTATCCCATTATCCCCATTATCCCCATTTTCCTCATTTCCCCCATTATCCCCATTATCCCCATTTTCCCAATTTCCCCCATTTCCCCATTATTCCCCATTTTCCCCATTTTCCCCATTTCCCCATTTTTCCCCATTTTCGTATCCAGTTCTCGCGGGGCCGGGTTCCCCCATTTCCCCATTTTCCCCATTATTCCCCATTTTCCCCATTTCCCCATTTTTCCCATTTCCCCCATTTCCCCATTTTCCCCATTTTCCCCATTATCCCCATTTTCCCCATTTTCCCATTTTCCCCATTTTCCCCATTATCCCCATTATCCCCATTTTTCCCATTTTCCCCATTTTCCCCATTTCCCCATTTTCCCCCATTTCCCCCATTTTCCCCATTTTCCCCATTTCCCCCATTTTCCCATTTTTCCCGTTTTTCCCCATTTTCGGATCCAGTTCTCGCGGGGCCGGGCTCCCCCATTTTCCCCATTTCCCCATTTTCCCCATTTCCCCCATTTCCCCATTTTCCCCATTTCCCCCATTTTCCCATTTTCCCCCGTTTTTCCCCAATTTCGGATCCAGTTCTCGCAGGGCCGGGTTCCCCCATTTCCCCATTATCCCCATTTTCCCCATTTCCCCATTATTCCCCATTTTCCCCATTATTCCCCATTTTCCCCATTTTCCCATTTTCCCCATTTTCCCCCATTATCCCCATTTTCCCCATTTCCCCATTATTCCCCATTTTCCCCATTATTCCCCATTTTCCTCATTTCCCCCATTTCCCCATTTTCCCCATTTTCCCCCATTTTCCCATTTTCCCATTTCCCCCCGTTTTTCCCCATTTTCGGATCCAGTTCTCACGGGGCCGGGTTCCCCCATTTCCCCCATTTTTCCCATTTCCCCCATTATCCCATTATCCCCATTATTCCCATTTTTCCCCATTTCCCCGTTTTCCCCCAATTTCGGATCCAGTTCTCGCGGGGCCAGGTTCCCCCATTTTCCCCATTTTTCCCCATTATCCCAGTTTTTCCCCATTTTTCCCACTTTCCCCCGTTTTTCCCCAATTTCGGATCCAGTTCTCGCGGGGCCGGGTTCCCCCATTTCCCCATTTTCCCCATTTTCCCCATTTCCCCCATTTTCCCATTTTCCCCATTTCCCCATTTTCCCCATTATCCCCATTTTCCCCCGTTTTTCCCCAATTTCGGATCCAGTTCTCGCGGGGCCGGTGGGGCCGGGGTGGGGGAGGGGGCGGCAGGTCCAGCAGCACCAGCCCCGCCCCCCCCGAGTGCGCCAAGATGGCGGCGTTGAGGCGCTCGGCGGCGTGCATGCGCCGGACGTTCCCCCTGCCCAGTACGGACCAGTATGAACCAGTACGGACCAGTATAAACCAGTATGGACCGGTATGAACTGATACAGACCGGTATAAACCAGTATGGACCAGTACAGACCCCACTGACCATCCCCTCCCAATGCCCCAGTGCATGCGCCGGACGTTCCCCCTGCCCAGTACGGACCAGTATGAACCAGTATGGACCGGTATGGACCGGTATAGACCAGTATGGACCAGTATGAACCAGTACGGACCAGTATGGACCGGTACAGACCCCACTGACCATCCCCTCCCAATGCCCCAGTGCATGCGCCGGACGTTCCCCCTGCCCAGTACGGACCAGTATGGACCAGTATGAACCAGTACAGACCCCATTGATCACCCCTCCCAATGCCCCAGTGCATGCGCCGGACGTTCCCCCTGCCCAGTACGGACCAGTATGAACCAGTACGGACCAGTATAAACCAGTATGGACCGGTACAGACCCCACTGACCATCCCCTCCCAATGCCCCAGTGCATGCGCCAGACGTTCCCCCTGACCAGTACGGACCAGTATGAACCAGTATGGACCAGTATGGACCGGTATAGACCAGTATGGACCAGTATAAACCAGTATGGACCAGTATGGACCGGTATGAACCAGTACAGACCCCACTGATCACCCCTCCCAATGCCCCAGTGCATGCGCCGGACGTTCCCCCTGACCAGTACGGACCAGTATGAACCAGTATGGACCGGTATGGACCAGTACAGACCGGTATGAGCCACCATGAACCAGTATGGACCAGTATGAACTGGTACAGACCAGTATGAACCAGTACAGACCCCACTGACCACCCCCTCCCAATGTCCCAGTGCATGCGCCGGACGTTCCCCCTGACCAGTACAGACCAGTATGAACCAGTATGGACCGGTATGGACCAGTACAGACCGGTATGAACTGGTACAGACCGGTATGAACCAGTATGCACCACTATGAACCAGTATGGGCTGGTACAGACCGGTAAAGACCACTCCATACTGGTATAAACTGCTATGAACCAGTATAAACCAGTATAGACTGGTACAGACCAGTATAAACCAGTACGGACCAGTCCCCACCAGTGTCACCCCCTCCAGCCTCCCGGTACAGCCCAGAGCCCCAAACCCCGCCCTCCCAGTATGGACCAGTATGGACCAGTATGGCCCAACCTCATCCCAGTCCGTCCCAGTCCCTCCCAGTTTGTTCCCAGTCCGTCCCAGTCCCTCCCAGTCCGTCCCAGTTTGTCCCAGTTCCACTCACGGGCTGGGCCCTCTCCGGGGTTCCCCTCCCCCCCCCCTCCTCCTCCTCGGCGGCGCTGGGCGGGTGCGAGGGGGCGGGGCCTCCCTGTGACGTCACAAAGAGGAAAGAAATGACGTCACCAGGGCGGCCGCGACACCGCAGGGAAGGTGAGGATGCCACAAGGGCAGCGATGACATCACAGACGGGACGATGATGTCACAGACATAGGGATGATGTCATAGGGTAATGATGTCATACGGGTGTGTGATGTCATCATAGAAGTATGACATCACAGACTGAGTAATGACGTCACATTCATGGTGATAACATCACAAACAGAATGATGATGTCACACACAGGATGATGACATCACAAACAAAAGGTACAGTGATGTCACAGGGAGGGTGATGACATCATGGGAAGGGGCTATGACGTCACAGACAGTGTGACGGCATCATGGGGTGGTGGTGATGTCACAGACAGGGTGATGACATCATGGATGGGGTGATGACATCATGGATGGGGTGATGACATCATGGAGTCATGGAGAAGGCGATGACATCACCAACACAAGCAATGACACCATGGGAGCGGTGATGATGTCATGGGGAGGACGATGACATCATGGGGAGGGTGAGCACATTACAGACAGGGCGATGACGTCACAGACAGGGCGATGACGTCACGGACAGGGCGATGACGTCACAGACAGGGCGATGACAGCACAGACAGAGCGATGACATCATGGACAGAGCAATGACGTCACGGACAGGGTGATGACGTCACGGACAGGGTGATGACATCACAGACAGGGCAATGACATCACGGACAGAGCTATGACGTCACGGACAGGGCGATGACGTCACGGACAGGGCGGTGACAGCACAGACAGAGCGATGACATCACGGACAGAGCAATGACGTCACGGACAGGGCGATGACGTCACGGACAGGGCGATGACGTCACCTGGGCGCGGCGCAGCTGCCGCAGCATCTGCGAGCGCTGCTCCATCATCAGCGTCCGCTCGTACGTGTAATCAGAGACCGCGCCGTCGTGCTGGGGAACCGGGACGGACCAGTACGGACCAGTACGGACCGGTATGGACCAGTATGGACTGGTATGGACCAGTACGGACCAGTATGGACTGGTATGGACCAGTACGGACCAGTATGGACTGGTATGGACCAGTACGGACCAATACGGACCAGTATGGACCAGTATGGACCAGTATGGACCAGTACGGACCAGTATGGACCAGTACGGACCAGTACAAACCAGTACGGACCAGTACGGACCAGTACGGACCAATACGGACCAGTACGGACCAGTACGGACCAGTATTTTGGGGTTCCCAGGTGTATTTTTGGGGGAAATTTTGGGGTTCCCAGGTGTATTTTTGGGGTGCCCCAAGTGTATCCCAGGTGTGGTTTTGGGGTTGTTTTGGGGGTCCCAGGTGTGGTTTTTGGGGTAATTCTGGGATATCTCAGGTGTAATTTTTGGGGTGTCCCAGTTGTATCTCAAGTGTGGTTTCTGGGTTCCCAGGTGTATTTTTGGGGAAATTTTTGGGGTTCTCAGGTGTATTTTTGGGGTATTTTGGGGGTTCCCAGGTGTATTTTTGGGGTGTTTCTTGGCTCTCACCAGCTCCACCACGTGCACATGTACAGGCAGGGTGGGGCAGGGCTGGGTTTGGGGTACTTTTGGGGTTCTCAGGTGTAATTTTGGGGTATTTTGGGGATTCCCAGGTGTATTTTTGGGGTTCCCAGGTGTATGTTTGGTGTATTTTTGGGGGTTCCCATGCGTATTTTTGGGGTGTCCCAGGTGTATTTTGGGGTGTTTTTGGGGGTGTCCCAGGTGTATTTCTGGGGTGTCCCAGGTGTATTTTTTGGGGTGTCCCGGGTGTATTTTTGGGGTTCCCAGGTGTATTTTGGGGTGTCTTTTGGCCCTCCCCAGCTCCACCACGAGCACCTGTGCAGGCAGGGTGGGGCAGGGCTGGGTTTGGGGTATTTCTGGGGTGTCCCAGGTGTAATTTTGGGGTGTCTCAGGTGTGATTTTTTGGGGTGTCCCAGGTGTATTTTTGGGGTGTCCCAGGTGTATTTCTGGGGTGTCCCAGGTGTATTTTTTGGGGTGTCCCGGGTGTATTTTTGGGGTGTCCCAGGTGTATTTTTGGGGTGTTTTTTGGTTCTCACCAGCTCCACCACGTGCACCTGTGCCGGCAGCCCCCGGCGCCGCACCACGGCCTCGAGCAGGCGCCGCAGCCGCTCGCTGTTGTCCTCCAGCAGCGCCACCGTGAACAGGCGCAGGGGGCAGCCCCGCCACACCTGGGACAGGTACGGGTGAGACCCCAAAATCCCCCCAAAAATCCCCCCAAAAATCCCCCCAAAACCACCCCAAAATCCCCCCAAAAATCCCCCCCAAAACCACCCCAAAATCCCATCATAAACAGGCGCAGGGGGCACCCCCACCACACCTGGGGCAGGTACAGGTGAGACCCCAAAATCCCCTCAAAAATCACCCCAAAAATCCCCCCCAAAATCCCCCCAAAAATCCCCCCCAAACCTGCCCCAAAATCCCCCCAAAATCCCACCGTGAACAGGCGCAGGGGGCAGCCCCATCACCCCCATCACACCTGGGGCAGGTACGGGTGAGACCCCAAAATCCCCCCAAAAATCACCCCAAAACCACCCCAAAATCCCACCGTGAACAGGAGCAGGGGGCAGCCCTGCCACACCTGGGACAGGTATGGGTGAGTCCCCAAAATGCACAAAAATCCCCCCAAAAATCCATCCAAAAATCACCCCAAAATCCCCCCAAAAATCCCTCCAAAAATCCCCCCCAAAACCACCCCAAAATCCCATCATAAACAGGCACTGGGGGCAGCCCCACCACACCTGGGGCAGGTAAAGTGTGACACCCCAAGATCTCCTAAAATCCCCCCAAATCCCCCAAAATCAAACAAATCCCCCCAATTTCCCCCCCCACACACACAGCTGGGGGGACACAGAGGTCACCAAGGGGTCACCGGGCTCAGACCCGCCCCCTTTCCCACACAAGCCCCGCCCCCACCATCCAGGCCCCTCCCCCACTATTCAAGCCCCACCCAACAACGAGCGTCAAGCCCCGCCCCCACCGTTAAAGCCCCGCCCCCACCGTTAAAGCCCCGCCCCCACAATTCAGTCCCCGCCCCCACAATCCAAGCCCCTCCCCATTATCTAAGCCCCACCCCACAACTCAAGCCCCGCCCATACTTTAATCCCCTCCCCCCGCTGTTTAAGCCCCTCCCTCACTGTTCCAGCCCCACCCACAACTCAAGCCCCGCCCCCAGCATTCAAACCCAGCTTCCACCATTCAATCCCTGCCCTACAATCCAAGCCCCTCCCCACAATCCAAGCCCCTCCCATAACTCAAGCCCCGCCCCACTATTCAAGCCCCTCCCCATTTTCCAAGCCACACCCCACTATTCAAGCCCCTCCCTCACAATTCAAGCCCCGCCCACAGCTCAAGCCCCGCCCCCACCCATTCTATCCCTACCCACACAATACAAGCCCTTCCTCATTATTCAAGCCCCGCCCCCCTCTGAGGCCCCGCCCCCCTTGAGGCCCCGCCCCACGGCGCCCCCTACCGGGTGCTGTCGGAGCAGCAGCGGCAGCAGCGTCAGGAGGCGCCCGGTGCCCACCACCCACCAGACATCCAGGGACCCCCCCGGGAACCCCCCCGGGGACACCCCCGGGCACGGGGACACCCCCGGGGACAGCCCCGGCACCGGGGACACCCCCGGGGACACCCCCGGGGCCGGGCCGGGCTCCGCTCCGCCCTTGGACACCAGCAGGGCCCGGCCCGCCGCGCCCGCCACCCGCAGCAGCTCTGGGGACACGGAGAGGGGACATCAGCGGGGACAGCGGGACACACCGAGGGGACATGGGGACAGAGGGGACATGGGGACACACACCGAGGGGACATGGGGACACCAGGGATATCCCCAGGTGTCCCTGTGTGACCCCCCGCCCCCCGGTGACCCCCGGTGATCCCCGAGTGCCCCCAGATCCTCCCGCTCCTCTGTCCCCCCGTGTCCCCTCTCCGTGTCCCCCAATGTCTCTCCCATCCGTTTCCACCATCTCCCCCCATGCCACCCCATGTCCCCAATCCCTCCAATGTCCCCCCAGTGTCCCCTCTACCCATGAAGTCCCCGATCCCCCCATTGTCCCCATTGTCCCCCTGTTGTCCCCCATACCCACAACGTCCCCAATCCCCCTGATGTCCCTGCTGTCCCGGCGTCCCCCAAACCCACAATGTCCCCATTGTCCCCAATATCGCCCATGTCCCAAATCCCCCACGCCGTCCCCTCACTGTCCCCAATGTCCCAATCCCCCAATGTCCCCCCAATTTCCCCATTGTCCCCAATGTCCCCATTGTCCCCAATATTGCAAATGTCCCAAATCCCCCCCGCCGTCCCCTCACTGTCCCCAATGTCCCCCGTACCCCCAATGTCCCCAGTGTCCCCAATCCCCCAATGTCCCCCCAATTTCCCCATTGTCCCCAACGTCCCCAGTGTCCCCAATCCCCCAATGTCCCCAATTCTCCCATTGTCCCCAATATCCCTCCTACCCACGAAGTCCCCAATGTCCCCACTGTCCCCATCCCCTCAATGTCCCCCACTGCGCCCAATCCTTCCAATGTCCCCGATCCCCCCAAATCCCCTCAATGTCCCCCCAATGTCCCCAATGTCCCCAATGTCTCCAACCCCCCAGTGTCCCCAATGTCCCCAATCCTTCCAAAGTCTCCCCAGTGTCCCTCGTACCCATGAAGTCCCAATGTCCCAATCCCCCCCAGTGTCCCAAATCCCCCAATGTCCCCAACGCCCCCAATCCCCCAATGTCCCCAATGTCCCCAACCGCCAAACGTCCTCGATGCCCCCAATCCTCGCAATGTCCCAAATCCCCCCAGTGCCCCCACCCCAATGTCCCCGGTGTCAACAATGTCTGCAATCCTCCCATTGTCCCCAACGTCCCAAATCCCCTCAATGTCCCCAATCCCCCCATTGTCCCCAATCCCCCCAATGTCCCCAACGTCCCAAATCCCCACAATGTCCGCAATTGTCCCAAATCCCCTCAATGTCCCCGTACCCACGAAGCCCCCATTGTCCCCAATGTCCCCAATCCTCCCATTGTCCTCATTGTCCCCAATGTCCCCTGTACCCACGAAGTCCCCATTGTACCCAATGTCCCCAATCTCCCCAGTGTCCCCAATCCCTCCCATTGCCCCATTGTCCCCAATCCCCCCAATGTCCCCCCAATGTCCCCCCAATCCCCCCATTGTCCCCAATCCCCCATTGTCCCTGTACCCACAAAGTCCCCATTGTCCCCAATGTCCCAATCCTCCCATTGTCCCCAATGTCCCCAATCCCCCCATTGCCCCATTGTCCCCCCAATGTCCCCCCAATTCCCCAATGTCCCCAATCCCTCCCATTGCCCCATTGTCCCCAATCCCCCAATGTCCCCCCAATGTCCTCCCAATCCCCCCATTGCCCCCAATGTCCCCAATCCCCCCCAATGTCCCCGATCCCCCCCAGTGTCCCCAATCCCCCCAATGTCCCCAACTCCCCCAATATCCCCATTGTGCCCAATGTCCCCAATCCCCTCAATGTCCCCAATCCCCACGATGTCCCCAATGTCCCCAATGTCACCCTGCGGTCCTCAATCCCTCCAATGTCTCCAACCCACTCAAATCCCCAATGTCCCCAATCCCCCCAATGTCCCCAATCCCTCCAACCCCCCCATTGTCCCCCAATGTCCCCGTACCCCCAAAGTCCCCATTGCCCCCATTGCCCCCAATGTCCCCAATCTCCCAATGTCCCCAATGTCCCCCGTACCCATGAAGTCCCCATTGTCCTCAATGTCCCAATCCTCCCATTGTCCCCAATGTCCCTCAATGCCCCCCGTACTCACAAAGTCCCCATTGCCGCCAATCCCCCCAATATCCCCAATGTCCCCAGTGTCCCAATCCCCCAATGTCCCCAATGTCCCCAATGTCCCAATCCCCCAATGTCCCCCCCAGTGTCCCCAATCCCCCCAATGTCCCCATTGTCCCCAATTCCCCCAATGTCCCCAATGTCCCCAATGCCCCCACTGTCCCCAATGCCCTAATCCCCCCCATGTCCCCAATCCCCCCGCTGTCCCCACTGTCCCCCTTTGTCCCCGTACCCAGGAAGTCCCCATTGCCCCCATTGTCCCCAATCCCCCCAATGTCCCCAATGTCTCCCCAGTGTCCCCGTACCCACGAAGCCCCCATTGTCCCCACTGTCCCCAATGTCCCCAATCCCCCCCAATGTCCCCAATGTCCCCCCAGTGTCCCCGTACCCACGAAGTCCCCATTGTCCCCACTGTCCCCAATGCCCCCAATGTCCCAAATCCCCCCATTGTCCCCAATGTCCCCAATCCCCCCAATGTCCCCCCAGTGTCCCTGTACCCACGAAGTCCCCATTGCCCCCATTGTCCCCGATGCCCCTAATGTCCCCAATGTCCCCAATCTCCCAACCCCCCCATTGTCCCCAATGCCCCCAATCCCCACGCTGTCCCCAATGTCCCCCCAGTGTCCCCGTACCCAGGAAGCCCCCACTGTCCCCAATGTCCCCAATCCCCCCAATGTCCCCAATCCCCCCAACCCCCTCATTGTCCCCACTGTCCCCACTGTCCCCAATGTCCCCAATCCCCCAACCCCCCCATTGTCCCCAATGCCCCCGCTGTCCCCGCGGTGTCCCCCCCGTACCCACGAAGTCCCGGGCGGCCCTGGCGGGGTCGGGCTGCTGCCGCCAGCGGCGGGGCCAGCCCAGCAGGACGGTGTTGGGGCGGAGCGCCCCCAGCCCCACCCCCTGCACGAGCGCCGCCAGCCCCGCCCCCGGCTCCGGGGTCACCAACACCTGCACGAAACCGCGGGCACCGGCCCGGGCCAGCGCCACCCGCAGCGCCTGGGGACACAGGGGACACTGTCAGGGACACGGGGACACCGGCAGGGACATGGGGACAGGGACACCGGGCCAGCGCCACCCGCAGCGCCTGGGGACACAGGGACACTGTCAGGGACACGGGGACACCGGGCCAGCGCCACCCGCAGCGCCTGGGGACACAGGGGACACTGTCAGGGACACGGGGACACACAGGGGACAGGGACATGGGGACAGGGACACCGGGACAGCGCCACCCGCAGCGCCTGGGGACACAGGGACACTGTCAGGGACACGGGGACACACAGGGGACAGGGACATGGGGACAGGGACACCGGGACAGCGCCACCCGCAGCGCCTGGGGAGACAGGGACACTGTCAGGGACATGGGGACACCGGGCCAGCGCCACCCGCAGCGCCTGGGGACACAGGGGACACTGTCAGGGACACGGGGACACAGGGACACTGTCAGGGACACGGGGACAGGGACACCGGGCCAGCGCCACCCGCAGCGCCTGGGGACACAGGGGACAGGGGACACTGTCAGGGACACGGGGACACACAGGGGACAGGGACACTGGGACAGCGCCACCCGCAGCGCCTGGGGACACAGGGGACACTGTCAGGGACATGGGGACACACAGGGGACACAGTCAGGGACATGGGATATGGGGACAGGGTTATGGGACACGGGGACATGGGACAGGGACGGGGACAGGGACACCGACAGGGACACGGGGACAGGGACAGGGTCAGAGTCAGGGACACGGGGACAGGGACACACCCCCAGCCCCCCCCCCCAATGACCTCCCCATGACCCCCACGACACCATAACCCCCATGACCCTCCCATGACCCCGTGACCCCCTCAATGACCCTTGTGACCCCACCATGAACCCCCCCATGACCTTTAACCCCCACTGACCCTCTCAGCCCCCCTGGCCCAGGGCAGCTCCTCGTGCAGGGCCCCGCCCAGCCCCGCCCCCATAAACCCCAATAACCCCATGACCCCGTGACCCCCCATGACCCCTTGACCCCCACATGACCTCTGACCTTCTCAGCCCCGCGTGCCCGGGGCAGCTCCTCGTGCAGGGCCCCGCCCAGCCCCGCCCCCAGCACGGTCAGGCCCCGCCCCCATGAACCCCAATAACCCCATGACCCCGTGACCCCCCCATGACCCCGTGACCCCCCCATGACCTCTGACCTTCTCAGCCCCGCGCGCCCGGGGCAGCTCCTCGTGCAGGGCCCCGCCCAGCCCCGCCCCCAGCACGGTCAGGCCCCGCCCCCATAAACCCCAATAACCCCATGACCCCGTGACCCCCCATGACCCCGTGACCCCCCGTGACCCCCCATGACCCCTCCGTGACCTCTGACCTTCTCAGCCCCGCGCGCCCGGGGCAGCTCCTCGTGCAGGGCCCCGCCCAGCACCGCCCCCAGCACGGTCAGGCCCCGCCCCCCCCCCCTGCAGCTGCGCGGCCAGTGCCACCAGCTCCGGCCGGGGGGGGGGGCCGGGGGGGTCCCCGGGCTTGGACAGCACCAACAGCTGCGGCCTGGGGGGGGGGGGGGGGGGGACAGAGAGAGAAACGGGGTCACTGGGGGGTCATGGGGGTCACTGGGGGGTCATGTGGGGGTCACTGTGGGAGTGACAGGGACAGGGGGACATGGGGGGGGATGGAGACAGAGGGAGAGCAATGGGGACACTGGGGGGGACATGGGGGGGTGACACAGGGCCTGGGGACATGGGGGGAGCCCTGGGGGTCACAGGGACACAGGGGGGTCACAGGGACATGGGGGGGTCACAGGGACACAGGGGGGTCACAGGGACATGGGGACATGGGGGGGACACGGTGGAGGTGACAGGGCTTGGACAGCACCAACAGCTGCGGCCTGGCGGGGGAGGACAGAGAGAGAAACGGGGTCACTGGGGGGGACATGGGGGTCACTGGGGGGTCATGTGGGGGTCACTGTGGGAGTGACAGGGACAGGGGGACATGGGGGGGGACGGAGACAGAGGGAGAGCAATGGGGACACTGGGGGGGGACATGGGGACACGGGGGGGTCATGTGGGGGTCTCTGGGGGATGACAGGGACAGGGGGACATGGGGAGGGACGGAGACAGAGGGAGAGCAATGGGGACACTGGGGGGGGACATGGGGACATGGGGGGGTGACACAGGGCCTGGGGACATGGGGGGAGCCCTGGGGGTCACAGGGACACAGGGGGGGTCACAGGGACATGGGGACATGGGGGGGTGACACAGGGACATGGGGTGGTCGCAGGGACACGGGGACTTGGGGACATGGGGGGGACACGGGGGGGGTCCCCAGGATTGGACAGCACCAACAGCTGCGGCCTGGGGGGGGGGGGGAGACAGAGAGAGGAACGGGGTCACTGTGGGGAATACGGGGACATGAGGGGCACTGTGGGGACACGGGGACGTGGGGGGGTGACACAGAGCCTGGGGACATGGGGGGGGTCACGGGGACATGGGGGGGACATGGGGGGGGTGACAGATGCGTGGCCAGTGCCACCAGCTCCGGCCGGGGGGGGGAACCGGGGGGCGTCCCCGGGCTTGGACAGCACCAACAGCTGCGGCCTGGGGGGGGGGGGGGGACAGAGAGGAACGGGGTCACTGCGGGGTCATGGGGGGGGGCACAGGGCTTGGACAGCACCAACGAGGGGACACGGGGGGGGACAGAGAGAGGGGGACGTGGGGGGAGTTCAGGGGGGGTCTCACCTGAGGCTGGGGGGCGGGGGCTGTTTTTGGGGTGTTTTTTGGGGTATTGTTGGGTGTTTTTTGGGCTGTTTTTGGGGTATTTTGGGGCGGGGTCTCGCTCACCTGAGGCTGGGGGGCGGGGGCTGTTTTTGGCTGTTTTTTGGGCTGTTTTTGGGGTATTTTGGGGGGGGTCTCTCTCACCTGAGGCTGGGGGGCGGGGGCTGGTTTTGGGGTGTTTTTTGGGGTATTTTGGGGTATTTTGGGGCGGGGTCTCGCTCACCTGAGGCTGGGGGGCGGGGGCTGTTTTGGGGGTATTTTTGGGGGTGTTTTTGGGGTATTTTGGGCGGGGTCTCGCTCACCTGAGGCCGGGGGGCGGGGGCTGTTTTTGGGTATTTTTGGGGTATTTTGGGGTATTTTGGGCGGAGTCTCACTCACCTGAGGCCGGGGGGCGGGGGCTGTTTTTGGCTGTTTTTTGGGCTGTTTTTGGGGTATTTTGGGGGGGGTCTCGCTCACCTGAGGCTGGGGGGTGGGGGCTGTTTTTGGCTGTTTTTTGGGGGTGTTTTTGGGGTATTTTGGGGGGGGTCTCGCTCACCTGAGGCTGGGGGGCGGGGGCCGTCCATCCTCCAGCCGCAGCAGCGCCAGCCGGGCCGCGCTCAGCGAGAGCCCCCGCAGCCCCTCCCCCCACTCGCTCTGGGCGCTGCGGGGGGCGGGGCGGGGCGGGGCGGGGCCCGCAGGTGAGGGCGAGACGCCCCCAGGTGTGTCCCTGTTTCTCCCCAGGTGTGTCCCTGTTCCTGTCCCCACGTGTGTCCCTGTTTCTCCCCAGGTGTGTCCCTGTCCCTGTTTCCCCCCAGGTGTCCCTGTCCCCCCAGGTGTGTCTCTGTTTCTCCCCGGGTGTCCCTGTCCCCCCAGGTGTGTCCCCGTTTCCCCCGAGATGTGTCCCTGTCCCTGTTTCCCCCCAGGTGTGTCCCTTTCCCCCCAGGTGTGTCCCTCTCCCCAGGTGTCCCTGTTTCCCCCCAGGTGTGTCCCTGTCCCCGTTTCCCCCCAGGTGTGTCCCTCTCCCCCCAGGTGTGTCCCTGTCCCTGTTCCCCCCCAGGTGTCCCTGTTTCCCCCCAGGTGTGCCTGTTTCCTGCCCAGGTGTGTCCCTGTCCCTGTTTCCCCCCAGGTGTGTCCCTTTCCCCAGGTGTGTCCCTGTTCCTGTCCCCAGATTTTTCCCTCTCCCCAGGTGTCCCCGTTTCCCCCCAGGTGTGTCCCTGTCCCTCCCCCCAGGTGAGTCCTTTTCCCCCCAGGTGTTTCCCTGTTTCCCTCCAGGTGTGTCCCTGTCCCTACCCCCAGGTCCCTGTTTCCCCCCGAGGTGTGTCCCTATCCCTACCCCCAGGTTTCCCTTTCCCCCCAGGTGTGTCCCTGTTTCCCTCCCAGGTGTGTCCCCGTCCCTGTCCCCAGATTTGTCCCTCTCCCCAGGTGTGTCCCTGTTTCCCCCCAGGTGTGTCCTTTTCCCACCAGGTGTGTCCCCGTTTCCCACCCAGGTGTGTCCCTGTCCCTCTCCCCAGGTGAGTCCTTTTCCCCCCAGGTGTGTCCCTTTACCAGGTGTGTCCCTGTCCCCCCAGGTGTGTCCCTGTTCCTGTCCCCAGATTTGTCCCTTTCCCCCCAGGTGTGTCCCTGTTTCCCCCCAGGTGTGTCCTTTTCCCCCCAGGTGTGTCCCTGTCCCTCCCCCCAGGTCCCTGTTTCCCCCCCAGGTGTGTCCCTTTACCAGGTGTGTCCCTGTCCCCCCAGGTGTGTCCCTGTCCCTGTTTCCCCTCCCAGGTGTGTCCTTTTCCCCCCAGGTGTGTCCCTGTTTCCCCCCAGGTGAGTCCTTTTCCCACCAGGTGTGTCCCCGTTTCCCACCCAGGTGTGTCCCTGTCCCTCTCCCCAGGTGAGTCCTTTTCCCACCAGGTGTGTCCCTTTCCCCAGGTGTGTCCCTGTTTCCCCCAGGTGTGTCCCTGTCCCTGTTTCCCCCCCAGGTGTGTCCCTGTTCCTGTCCCCAGATTTGTCCCTCTCCCCAGGTGTGTCCCTGTCCCTCCCTCCAGGTGAGTGCTTTCCCCACCAGGTGTGTCCCCAGGCGTGTCCCTCCCCTGAGGCGTGTCCCTGTCCCTGTCCCCAGGTGTCCCTGTCCCTGTCCCTGTCCCCAGGTGTCCCTGTCCCTGTCCCCAGGTGTCCCTTCCCCCCCCCAGGTGTGTGTGTCCCCCCCAGGTGTCCCCTGTGCCGTCCCCTCACCTGCGGAACTCCAGGTATTTGTAGGCGGTGGCGCCGATGCCCAGGGCCAGCAGGGCACAGTGCCAGCAGGTGACAAACATGAGGGACAGGCAGAGCAGGGCCCCGGCCAGGGACACCGACCTGGGGACAGCATGGGGACAGCGTGGGGACAGGGACAGCATGGGGACAGGGACAGCATGGGGACAGCATGGGGACAGGGACAGGGACAGCGTGGGGACAGGGACAGCATGGGGACAGCATGGGGACAGGGACAGCATGGGGACAGGGACAGCATGGGGACAGCATGGGGACAGGGACAGGGACAGCGTGGGGACAGGGACAGCATGGGGACAGGGACAGCATGGGGACAGCGTGGGGACAGGGACAGCATGGGGACAGCGACAGGGACAGCGTGGGGACAGGGACAGGGACAGGGACAGGGACAGGGACAGGGACATGGGGACAGGGACAGGGACAGCATGGGGACAGGGACATGGGGACAGGGACAGCATGGGGACAGCGACAGCATGGGGACACTCAGGGATAGGGACGGCACGGGGACAGCATGGGGACAGGGACAGCCAGTCACTCATTGGTCACTCATTGGTCACTCATTGGTCACTCATTGGTCACTCATGGTCACTCAGGGTCACTCATTGGTCACTCATTGGTCACTCATTGGTCACTCATGGTCACTCATGGTCACTCAGGGTCACTCATTGCTCACTCAGGGTCACTCGGGGTCACTCAGGGGTCACTCATTGGTCACTCGGGGTCACTCAGGGTCACTCAGGGTCACTCAGTGGTCACTCAGGGTCACTCATTGGTCACTCATGGTCACTGGGGTCACTCATTGGTCACTCATGGTCACTCATTGCTCACTCAGGGTCACTCGGGGTCAACTCATTGGTCACTCATTGGTCACTCATGGTCACTCAGGGTCACTCATTGGTCATTGGTCACTCAGTGGTCACTCATGGTCACTCGGGGTCACTCATTGGTCACTCATTGGTCACTCATTGGTCACTCGGGGTCACTCGGGGTCACTCATTGGTCACTCAGTGGTCACTCAGTGTTACTCAGGGTCACTCAGGGTCACTCAGGGTCACTCAGTGGTCACTCATTGGTCACTCATGGTCACTCGGGGTCACTCATGGTCACTCAGTGGTCACTCAGGGTCACTCAGTGGTCACTCATGGTCACTCATGGTCACTGGGGTCACTGGGGTCTCTCATTGGTCACTCAGTGGTCACTCGGGTCACTCATTGGTCACTCAGGGTCTCTCAGTGGTCACTCAGTGGTCACTCACTGACCAGTGGTACAGCGGGCAGCGCGGGCTCCAGCCGGCCGTGGGCAGCAGCCCCTGCAGGGCGCACGCCAGGTTCAGCCCCAGGTGTGACGTCAGGCACAGCCTGCGGGGGGAGGGGGGTGGATGACGTCACCGGGCGGCCCGACGCCACTCTGACGTCGCTCTGACGTCACCGTCCGGGGGGGGGGGGCGGGGCCACGCACACGGAGAGCACCGGGGCCAGCAGGTCCAGAGAGCCCAGGAGCACCCCCAGGGCAGCGGTGAGCAGGGTCAGCGAGAGCGGCCAGAGCCGGCCCCGGGACAGCGCCTGCGGACAGACGGACACACGGACACTGAGGGGACATCAGCAGGGTCAGGGAGAGCGGCCAGAGCCGGCCCCGGGACAGCGCCTGCGGACAGACGGACACTGAGGGACACACGGACACTGAGGGGACATCAGCAGGGTCAGCGAGAGCGGCCAGAGCCGGCCCCGGGACAGCGCCTGCGGACAGACGGACACTGAGGGACACACGGACACTGAGGGGACATCAGCAGGGTCAGCGAGAGCGGCCAGAGCCGGCCCCGGGACAGCGCCTGCGGACAGACGGACACACGGACACTGAGGGACAGACAGACACTGAGGGACACGGGGACATCAGCAGGGTCAGGAGCAGCGGCCAGAGCCGGCCCCGGGACAGCGCCTGGGGACAGACGGACACACGGACACTGAGGGACAGACGGACACTGAGGGACAGACGGACACTGAGGGACACGGGAACACTGAGGGACACACGGACAGACAGACATGGGGGACACTGAGGGACAGACGGACAGACAGACATGGGGGACACTGAGGGGACATGGGGACAGCCCTGGGACAGAGCCTGAGGGACAGACGGACACTGAGGGACAGACGGACAGACAGACATGGGGGACACTGAGGGACATGGGGGACAGCCCTGGGACAGAGCCTGGGGGACAGACGGACACTGAGGGGACATGGGGACAGACAGACATGGGGGACACTGAGGGGACACGGGGACAGCCCTGGGACGGAGCCTGAGGGGACAAGAGGGGACAGCAGGACCTGGAGGGGACACAGAGGGGACACGGGGACAGTGGGGACAATGGGACACGGAGAGGGAGACACCAGGACACCCCCAGGGACACCGGGACCCCCCTGGGGACATTGGGGACATCAGAAACCCCCTTGGGGACACCGGGGAGCCCTTTGGGGACATTGGGGACCCCCTGAGAACCCCCTTGGGTACATTAGGGACACCCTTGGGGACACCAGGACCCCTTGGGGACATTCGTGATCCCCTTGGGGACATTGGGGATCCCCTTAGGGACAGCGGGACCCGCCCTGGGGACACTGGGGATACCCTTAGGGACACCCTTGGGGACCCCTGGACCCCCTGGAGACCCCCTTGGGGACACTGGGACCCCTTTGGGGACACTCGTGGGGACATCCTTAGGGACACTGAGACCCCTTGGGGACCCCCTTAGGGACACTGGGGACCCCCTTGGGGACATTGAGGACACCGCCAAAGCCACCCTTGGGAACACCAGGACACCCTTAGGGACAGCGGGACCCGCCCTGGGGACACTGGGGACACCCTTAGGGACACCCTTGGGGACCCTTGGACCCCCTTAGGGACACTGGGGACCCCCTTGGGGACCCACTAAGGGACACCGGAACCCTTGGGGACATTGGGGACACCCTTAGGGACCCCGGGATCCTCTGGGGACACCCTTGGGGACACCGAGGACACCCTTAGGAACATCAGAACCCCTTGGGGACACCCTTGGGGACATCGAGGACCCCCCTGGGGACACCGGGACCCCTTGGGGACACCCTTGGGGACACCCTTGGGGACACCGGGACCCCTTGGGGACCCTGGGGACCCCCTTGGGGACACCCTTGGGGACCCCCTTGGGGACACCGAGGACACCCTTGGGGACACTGGGGACGTCCCCTTGGGGACACCCTTGGGGACACCGGGACCCCTTGGGGACATTGGGGACTCTCTGGGAACCCCCTTGGGGACACCGGGACCCCTTGGGGACCCTGGGGACCCCCTTGGGGACACTCACGCGGGGGCAGCGGCAGCGCGCGTGTCCGCGCCAGCGCGCGCAGGAGGCGGGAGCCGCCCAGGAGCGCCTGGAGCCCCGCCCCCCCCGCCGAGAGCCCCGCCCCCAGCACGGGCAGCCACGGCCAGGGCCAGGCGACAGCGGCCAGCACCGGGACACCGCCCAGGGTGGCACCGAACCTGCGGGGACAAGGGGACAGCGTGGGGACACCGCCCGGGACAGCAGGGACACCGCCCAGGGTGGCACCGAACCTGCGGGGACAAGGGGACAGCGTGGGGACACCGCCCGGGACAGCAGGGACACCGCCCAGGGTGGCACCGAACCTGCGGGGACAAGGGGACAGCGTGGGGACACCGCCCGGGACAGCAGGGACACCGCCCAGGGTGGCACCGAACCTGCGGGGACAAGGGGACAGCGTGGGGACACTGCCCGGGACAGCAGGGACACCGCCCAGGGTGGCACCGAACCTGCGGGGACACGAGAGGGACATGGGGACAGCACGGGGACACCACCCAGGGTGGCACCGACCGGGGGGGACAGGAGAGGGACATGGGGACAGCACGGGGACACCGCCCAGGGTGGCACCGAACCTAAGGGGACAAGGGGACAGGGTGGGGACACTGCCCGGGGACAGCGTGGGGACACTGCCCGGGACAGCGGCCAGCACGGGGACACCGCCCAGGGTGGCACCGAACCTGCGGGGGACACGAGAGGGACGTGGGGACAGAGTGGGGACAATACCCAGGGTGGCACCGACCTGGGGGGACAGGAGAGGGACATGGGGACAGTGTGGGGACAGTGCCCAGGGACACTGCCCAGGGACATGGGGACACCGCCCGAGACAGCGGCCAGCACGGGGACACCGCCCAGGGTGGCACTGAAGCTGCGGGGACACGAGAGGGACATGGGGACAGAGTGGGGACACTGCCCAGGGTGGCACCGAACCTAAAGGGGACAAGGGGACAGAGTAGGGACAGTGCCTGGGGACAGCAGGGACACTGCACGGGGACACTGCCCAGGGTGACACCAAACCTAAAGGGGACAAGGGGACAGAGTGGGGACAGTGCCTGGGGACATGGGACACCGCCCAGGGTGGCACCGAACCTACAGGGGACACGAGAGGGACATGGGGACAGAGTGGGGGACAGTGCCCCGGGGACATGGGGACACGCCCAGGGTGACACTGTGAACCCCACAAGGGGTCACCTTTGGGGACACCAAGGACGCCCCCGGTGACATTGGGGACGCCTCTGATGACACTGGCGACACCGGGGACCCCCTGGGGACATTGCCGAGGAGCCCTGATGACACTGGGGACCCCTTGGGGACACCAAAGACCTCCCAGTGACATTGCGGGTCCTTTGGGGACATTGGGGACCCCTTGGGGACATCAAAGACCTCCCAGTGACATTGTGGGTCCTTTGGGGACATCGGGGACCCCTTGATGGCACTGGGGACATCGAGGACTCCCCGTGCGACATTGGGGGGTCTCTAGTGACACCGGGACCCCCCTGGTGACACAGGGACCCTGTGCCCGCCCTGGTGACACCGGGACCCCCCCTGGTGACCTCAGGGACCCTGTGCCCCCCTGGTGGCACCGGTGACAGCGCTGTCCCCGCCCTCACTTGTCCCGCAGCAGCTGCCCCTCCACGCTGGCCCCCAGCAGCAGCGCCGCGCTCAGGTCTGCCTGTCAAGGAAAGCACAGAAACCCCAAAAACACCCCAAAAACCCCCAAAATCCCACCCAAAATCCCACCCCCAAAATCCCACCCCAAAACCCCCCAAAAACCCACCAAATCCCACCCAAAACACCCCAAAATCCCACCCCAAAACCCCCCCAAAACCCACCAAATCCCACCCAAAACACCCCCAAAACCCCCCAAAAACCCACCAAATCCCACCCAAAACACCCCAAAATCCACCCAAACACACCCACAAAATACCCCCAAAAACCCCCAAATCCCACCCAAAATCCCACCCCAAAATACCCCCAAAACACCCCAAAATATCACCCAAAAAAACCAAAATATCCCCCCCAAAAAACCCCAAATACACCCCAAAACACCCCAAAATATCCCCCAAAAAAACCCAAAATATCCCCAAAAAACCCCAAAATCCCTCCCCAAAAAACCCAAATTCCCCCCAAAAAACCCAAGATCCCACCCAGAACACCCCCAAAATACCCCCCAAAAAAACCCAAAATACCCTCCAAAAAAACCCCAAATCCCCTCAAAACACCCCAAAATATCCCCCCAAAAAACCCAAAATCCCTCCCCAAAAAAAACCCAAAATCCCCCCAAAAACACCCCAAAATATCCCCCCAAAAAAACCCAAAATCCCCCAAAAACACCCCAAAATCCACCCGAAAACCCCCAAAAACCACCAAATCCCCCCAAAATCCCCAAACCCCCCCAAAATCCCCCCCAAAAAAACCCAAATTCCCCCCAAAAAACCAAGATCCCACCCAGAACACCCCAAAATACCCGCCAAAAAACCCAAAATCCCTCCAAAAAAACCCCAAAATACACCCCAAAACACCCCAAAATATCCCCCCACAAAACCCCAAAATCCCTCCCCAAAAACCCCAAATTCCCCCCAAAAAACCAAGATCCCACCCAGAACACCCCAAAATACCCCCCCAAAAAAACCCAAAATACCCTCCAAAAAAAACCCCAAAATCCCCCCAAAACACCCCAAAATCCCCTCGCGCCCCTAAATCCCACAAAATCCCCCCCAAATCCCCCCCAAAGCTCAAACCCCCCCTCAAATCCCCCAAAATCCCCCCCAAATATTCCCAAAACCCCCCAAATCCCCCCCCTCAATTCCTTGAAAAATCCCCCAGCACCCCAAAACTTCCACAAAACCTCCCCAAAAACCCAAATCCCCCCCAAAATCCCTGAAAAAATCCTCAAACCCCCCTCGCGTTTTGGGGTCTCCCTGCAGTTTTGGGGCTCCCCCCAGTTTTGGGGGCCGGATACAGCCCAGGGCCGCGTTAACCCCCAGGTTTTGGGGTCCCCCTCCTCATTTTTGGCGTCCCCCGCCCATTTTTGGGGTCCCCCCGCGTTTTTGGGGTCCCCTTTGGGGTTCGGATCCATCCCAGGGCCGTGCCCACGGTGACCCCCCATGTTTTGGGGTCCCCCCCACGTTTTGAGGTCCCCCCATATTTCCAGCTCCCCCCCCATATTCCAGAACTCCCCTCGATTTTGGGGGTCTCATCCCATTTTTGGGGTCCCCTCTCCATTTTGGGGTCCCCCTCCCCATTTTTGGGGTCCCCCCGCGTTTTTGGGGTCCCCCTTTGGGGTTCGGATCCATCCCAGGGCCGTGGTGACCCCCATGTTTTGGGGTCCCCCCATATTTCCAGCTCCCCCCCATATTCCAGGATTCCCCCTCCATGTTTTGGGGTTCCCCTCCATGTTTGGGGTGCCCCTCCCATTTTTGGGGTCCCCCTCCCCATTTTTGGGGTCCCCCCGCGTTTTTGGGGTCCCCTTTGGGGTTCGGATCCATCCCAGGGCCGTGCCCACGGTGACCCCCCCATGTTTTGGGGTCCCCCCACGTTTTGAGGTCCCCCCATATTTCCAGCTCCCCCCCATATTCCAGGATTCCCCTCCATGTTTTGGGGTCCCCCTCCCCATTTTTGGGGTCCCCATTTTTGGGGTCCCCATTTTTGGGGTTCGGATACATCCCAGCGCCGTGGCCGTGGCGGCCCCGAGGCTCCCGGCCGGGACGGAGCGAGCGACATCCCCGAGCTGCGAGCAGCGGCTGCACCCCCACAGCACCCCTGGGGCACCCCGAAACCAGAGTGAACCCCAAAATGCACCCACAGCACCCCTGGGGCACCCCGAAACCAGCGTGAACCCCGAAACCCACCCAGAGCACCCCTGGGGCACCCCGAAACCAGAGTGAACCCCGAAACCCACCCACACAGCACCCCTGGGGGACCCCGAAACCAGAGTGAACCCCAAAACCCACCCACAGCACCCCTGGGGGACCCCGAAACAGAGTGAACCCCGAAACCCACCCACAGCACCCCTGGGGCACCCCAAAATCCTCTGAACCCCCAAAATCCACCCACAGCACCCCTGGGGGACCCCGAAATCAGAGTGAACCCCGAAACCCACCCACAGCACCCCTGGGGCACCCCGAAACCAGAGTGAACCCCGAAACCCACCCACAGCACCCCTGGGGCACCCCGAAACCAGAGTGAACCCCGAAACTCACCCACAGCACCCCTGGGGCACCCCAAAACCAGAGTGAACCCCGAAACTCACCCACAGCACCCCTGGGGCACCCCAAAACCAGAGTGAACCCCGAAACTCACCCACAGCACCCCTGGGGCACCCCGAAATTACCCTGAACCCCAAAATCCCCCTGGGACAGATCCCCAATATCCTCTGAACCCCAAAACCTCACCCACAGCACCCCTGGGGCACCCCAAAATCAGCGTGAACCCCAAAACCCACCCACAGCACCCCTGGGACAGAGCACCCCACTTTGGGGTCCCCCCACACTTTGGGGTCTCCCCTCCCCATTTCTGGATCCCCCTCCCAATTCGGGGTCCCTCCCCCTCCCCATTTCAGGGTCCCCCTCCCCAGTTTGGGGTCCCCCACCATTTCCAGATCCCCCTCCCTGTTTTGAGGTCCCCCCTCCCCAATTCAGATCCCCTCCTTCCTCATTTCGGGGTCCCTCCCCCTCCCCATTTCGGGGTCCCCCCACCCCATTTTGGGGTCTCTCCCCATTTCAGGCTCCCTCCCCCTCCCAGTTCGGGATCCTCCCCCTCCCCATTTTGGGTCCCCCCACCCTTTCTGATCCCCCCCTCCCCATTTTGGGGGTCCGTCTCCCTCCCCATTCCAGGGTCCCCTCCCTAGTTCAGACTCCCTTCCCCACTTCAGCGTCCCCTCCCCATTTTGGGATCCCCCCCCCCCCTCCCCAATTTGGGGTTCCCTTCATTTTGGGCTCCCCCCCTCCCCATTCCAGGCTCCCTCCCCCTCCCCATTTCAGGTTCCCCCCTCCCCATTTCGGGCCCCCCCCTCACCGGCGGCCGAGGGGAGGCTCAGCCCCAGCAGGGCCCCGAAGGAGGCGTCGGCCCCGCCCTCCTCGTGCTCAGTCCCCCAGCCCCGCCTCTGTGGGGGCGGGGCCACAGGTTCCCTGGGGGAGGGGAATACAGTGAGGCCACGCCCACAGCCCCCTCCCAGTGACCTCGGGGTGGCCCCACCCACTGTTGACCCCCTTGTGACCCCCCCATGACACCTCTGTGACCCCGCCATGACCCTGAGGTGGCCCCACCCCCATGACCACCCATGACCCCACCATGACCTCAGGGTGACCCCCACCCCCATGACCTTCCCGTGACCCCCCCAGCGACCCCAGGGTGACCCCACCCTCAACTCCCCGTGACCCCACCCCTACATTAACCCCGAGAGGTGGAGCCAACACCTCCCTGGGGGCGTGTCCTGTGCTGGCCACGCCCACCTTCCCCCACCCCCTCGGGATGACCCCACCCCCACCCTGTGACCCCTCCCCTCCTCCCCAGCCCAGGGGGTGGAGTCACGGTACCCCCCAGTGGGCGTGTCCTGTACTGGCCACGCCCACCCCACATCCTCAGTGTGACCCCCGCCCCCACCCCCTCGGGATGACCCATCCCCTCCTCCCCAGCCCAGGGGGTGGAGTCACGGTACCCCCCCAGTGGGCGTGTCCTGTGCTGGCCACGCCCACCCCACATCCTCAGTATGACCCCGCCCCTGTGGGCGTGCCCACGTTCGGCCCCCGCCCCGGTGACTCACGTGCCAGCACGGCGGCGCTGGGCCCGGGCAGGGCGGGGCAGCGCCCCCTGCGGGCCGGGGGGGGCCCCGCGAGGCGTTGGGGGGCGCGGGGGGGCGCGCAGGGCAGCAGGGGGGTCCCCGGGCCGGGGGGGCAGGCACAGCCTGGGCGATCATCAGCATCTCATTAGCATCTCATTAGCGCCTCATTAGCACGGGGAGGGGAGGGCGGGGTGCGAGACTCACGCGTGGGCGGGGTCGGGGCGCAGGGCGTGGCGCAGGGACCCCGCCTGCAGCGCCAGCAGCGCCAGCAGCAGCCCCGCGGGGCCCAGGGGGGCGGCGACCGCGCGCACGCGGGGCGGGGCCAGCGACCCCCCGCCCCCAGCAGCGCCAGCAGCCCCGCCCCGTAGCCGCGCCCGTTGTTGAGGCGGCCCCAGCGGCCGCGCCCCGGAAGCACCGCCCAGCCGGGGCTCAGGTACATCTGGGGAGGGAGGGAGGGAGGGAGGGGACACACAGTGACAGGCTCCGCCCACCCGCCACACCCCACTGCCGCTCCCTTCTGGCCACACCCTGGCATCTCCGTAGCCCCACCCAGCACATCCTCAGCCACACCCATTCCCACCTGGCTCCGCCCTTCACACTAGCAGCAGCTCGGCCCCACCCAGCGCAGCCTCATTAGCCCCGCCCATTCTCTCACCAGCAGCAGCTTGGCCCCGCCCATCACATTAGCCCCGCCCATCTCGTTTAGCCCCGCCCGCTGTCGCTCACCAGGAGCAGCTCAGCCCCGCCCAGCACAGGCCCCGCCCATGCCATTTGCTCCGCCCATCCCTGTTAGCCCCGCCCCCTGTCAGTCACTCACCAATAGGAGCTCGGCCCCGCCCAGCACAGGCCCCGCCCCCTGTCTCACTCACCAATAGGAGCTCGGCCCCGCCCAGCGCCGCGGCCGCGCAGGTGAAGGCCGCGCTCAGGAAGCCGCACACGCCCACGGCCCCCCCGGCCTCGGGGCCCAGCGCCCCCGACAGCAGCGACAGCGCCCCGCCCCCTGCGTGACGTCACGGGGCGGGGTCAGCGCGGACACGCCTGTGGGCGGGGCAGGGTGGGGGAGGGGTTCCCCAGCCCATCCCCCCCACCGCTCACCGGGGTCCAGCCCGTTGGTGGCCACGGCGCTGAGGGACACGGCGGTGAGCAGCATCTGCGGACGGACACACGGACACTGACCAACTGACCAACTGACCGACTGACCGACTGACCAGTGACCAGCGACCAACTGACCAGTGACCAATGACCACCTGACCAACTGACCAATGATCAATGACCACTGACCAACAATCAACGACCACTGACCAGTGACCAATGACCACTGACCAACTGACCAGTGACCAGCGACCAATGATCAATGACCAACGATCAACAACCACTGACCCCCGTGACCAACGATCAATGACCAACTGACCAATGACCAGCGACCAATGACCAACGATCAATGACCAACTGACCAGTGACCAACGATCAATGACCAACTGACCAGTGACCAACGATCAATGACCAACTGACCAGTGACCAACTAATCAATGACCAAATGACCAACTGGCTAATGACCAATGACCAATGACTGCTGACCAATGACCAATGGCTGACCAATGACTCTGCTGACCAATGACGGACTGACCACTGACCAACTGACCAATGACCCCTCTGACCAATGACCAAATGACCCCTCTGACCAATGACCTCACCACTGACCAATGACCCATTGACCAATGATCTCACTGACCGCTGACTGACTGACCACTGACCACTGACCCCTCTGACCACTGACACCAATGACCGGCAGACCAGTGACCCCCTCTGATCTCTGGCCGCTGACCGCTGACTGACTGACCACTCTGACCACTGACCAATGACCCCAGTGACCTCTGACCCGTCTGACCGCTGTCTGCTGACCGCTCTGACCACTGACCAATGACCCCAGTGACCTCTGACCCGTCTGAACCGCTGTCTGCTGACCACTCATCGCTCGCTGCTGACCCCTGACCCCTCTGACCACTGACCGCTACCTCTGGCCGCCCCTCAGACCTCCGAGCTCCCCCCACGGAGTACCCAGAGCACGACCCCAAACCCCAGGTGTGTCCCCAGGTGTGTCCCAGGTGTGTCCCCATGTCCCAGGTGTGTCCCCATGTCCCCAGGTGTCCCCAGGTGTCCCAGGTGACTCACGCAGGCCCCCAGCAGCACGCCGATGGCCGCTGTCCCCAGGACAGATGTGACCCTGTTCCCCAGGTGTGTCCCCAGGTGTGTCCCCAGGTGTGTCCCCGTGTACCCAGGTGTGTCCCCAGGTGTCCCAGGTGACTCACGCAGGCCCCCAGCAGCACGCCGATGGCCGCTGTCCCCAGGACGCCGCCGTGTCCCACGACCCAGGGCAGGCGCAGCAGCAGCACCAGCCCCAGCAGCGACTGCAGCGACGGCGCCACCACGCCCTGCAGCGTGCCCAGGGCGCGGCGCTGGGGGCAGAGGGGACAGCAGGGTCACACAGGGGTCAGCAGGGTCACACAGGGGTCAGCAGGGTCACACAGGGGTCAGCAGGGCCACCACGCCCTGCAGCGTGCCCAGGGCGTGGCGCTGGGGACAGAGGGGACATTGAGGGGTCAGTGGGGTCGCACAGGGGTCACACAGATGCCCCTCAGGTGTCCCCAGGTACCTCAGCTGTGTCCCAGGTGTGTCACTCACCTGTCCCCAGGTACCCCAGGTGTGTCCCCAGGTGTGTCCCTCACTCACCCGTGCGGTGCCGCAGTCGCTGTCGGGGCTCAGGGCGCTGTACGGGGCCTGTACAGGTGTGTCCCCAGGCACCCCAGCTGTGTCCCCAGGTGTCCCCAGGTGTGTCACTCACCTGTCCCCAGCTGTGTCCCCAGGTGTCCCCAGGTGTGTCACTCACCTGTCCCCAGGTGTGTCCCCAGGTGTGTCCCTCACTCACCTGTGCAGTCCCGCAGTCGCTATCTGGGCTCAGAGCGCTGTACGGGGCTGTACAGGTGTGTCCCCAGGTACCCCAGGTGTGTCCCCAGGTGTGTCACCTGTCCCCAGGTGTGTCCCCAGGTGTGTCCCAGCTATGTCCCCAGGTGTGTCCCTCACCTGTCCCCAGGTGTGTGTCCCAGGTGTGTCACTCACCTGTGCGGTGCCGCAGTCGCTGTCGGGGCTCAGGGCGCTGTACGGGGCTGTACAGGTGTGTCCCCAGGTACCCCAGGTGTGTCCCAGGTGTGTCCCAGGTGTGTCCCTCACTCACCCGTGCGGTTGCCGCAGTCGCTGTCCGTGCTCAGGGCGCTGTACGGGGCTGTACAGGTTTCTCCCCAGGCACCCCAGATGTGCCCAGGGGTGTCCCAGGTGTGTCCCCAGGTACCCCAGGTGCGTCACTCACCTGTCCCCAGGTGTGTCCCCAGGTGTGTCCCTCACCTGTCCCCCTCGCTCACCTGTGCGGTGCCGCAAGTCGCTGTCGGGGCTCAGGGGCTGTACAGGTGTGTCCCCAGGCACCCCAGCTGTGTCCCCAGGTACCCCAGGTGTGTCCCAGGTGTGTCCCAGGTGTGTCCCCAGGTGTGTCCCAGGTGTGTCCCTCACCTGTCCCCAGGTGTGTCCCTCACTCACCTGTGCGGTGGCCGCAGTCGCTGTCGGGGCTCAGGGCGCTGTACGGGGCCATCCTGCGCAGCAGCGCCGGCACGCGGGGGCGGGTGGCCAGCTCCTCCTGACGGGGGGCGGGGCTAATGAGCGCAGATGGCGGGGCTAAGGTGGGTGGGGCTCAAAGGTGGCCAGGCTTGGGGGGCGGGGCTAAGGAGGGTGTCAGGGGTGGAGCCAAGGAGGGTGGGGCACAAAGGTGGGTAGGCTTAGAGGGTGGGGCTAAAGAGGGTGGGGCTCAGGGGGAGGGGCTAAAGAGGGAAGGGCTGAGGGCAGGGTGGGTTGGGCACGGCTGAAAAGGGGAGGGGCTAAAGGGCCAACACAATTTGGGGGCGGGGCCAATGAGGGTGGGTCTGAGGGGGGCGTGGTCGTGCCGTGAATGGCAGCAGGCATTTTCGGGAGGCACTGACGGTGGGCGGGGCCAGGAAGGGGCGTGGCTTCATGCAGAATATTAATAGCGGGGCTAATTAGGGGTGGGGCTTGGGGTGGGTGTGGCCTATCCATAGTGCCAGGGTACTAATGAGGTGTGGCTAATTAGGGGGTGGGGCATTAGGGGGTGTGGCCTCACAACAGCAGTACACATAGAGTGGGTGGTGCTAATGAAGGGGTGGAGATTCCAGGGGGCGTGGCCTCACCTCAAACAGCGCCAGCGGCCGCTCCCCCCCCACCCCGGCAAGGTTGGGAGGGGCGTGGCGAGCCCTGGCCCCGCCCCCTTGGCCCCGCCCACACTGGGTGGCCGTGGTCTCGGTGGGGGAGGGGCTGGAGTCGGACAGAGGGGGGCGGGAGCTGGAGGGGGAGGGGGGCTCGGGGCTGCTGTCCGACGGCTCCGCCCCCCGCGGCGGCCACGCCCCCGGCACCGCCATGACGTCACCGCTGAGCCGACGACGTCAGAGGGGCTGAGATGACGTCACCATCGCGGCACCTGCGGGGGGGGGGGGGGGGAACCCCTGGATTGAGAGGGAAAAGGGAAATTTTGCAAGGAAAATTTTAATTTTTGTGGGGTTTTTTTTGGGGGGAAAAATGAAGAATTTTTAAGGGAAAATTAACGGTTTTAGGAAGGAAAATTCCCATTATTATTATAATGTTATTATAATTATTATAGCATTATAATCATAATTATTATTCCCATTTTAATTATAATGCTGGTTTTGGGGGGAAAATCCACTTTTTTGGAGGAAAACCACACTTTTACATAGCGAAATCAGCAATTTTGGAGGGAAAATTCACATTTAGAGAGGAAAAAATCACATTTTAAACAGAAAATTATCCACTTTGGAGGGAAAAAACCTATTTTAGACAGAAGAACAATTTAATATACCCCCGTTTAAAAATATCCTCCTTTAATATACCCTTATTTAAAATATTTTCATTTGAAGTGAAGAACAAAATCTACAAATTTTGAGGGAAAATGAACATTTTTAGCAGAAAGGTCCACTGTTTTGGAGGGGGAAAACTGAAATTTTTAGAGGAAAAATCAAAACCATCAAAGGAAAAATCCCTATTTTGTGGAAAATTTTTATTTTTGCAAGGTAAATCGGAATTTTGGGGGCAAAATAGGAATTTTTGGGCATTGTCAAGAAGTGTCTGGGGAGGAAAGATTAATTTCAGAGAGAATCTGATTAATTTTATGGGAATAGAGAGAATTTTGGCTGGAAAAAGGGACATTTTAGGGGAGACATCGGAATTTTGGGGGGAAATCACAGGTTTGGGGGAAAAATTACATTTTTCCCCTTGGAAAAGGTTTTTTTTTTTGAGAGAAAATTAATTTTGGAGAGGGAAATATTCATTATTTTTCAGGAATAAAAAGAGGTTTGGGGTGGAATCAGGAATTTCCAGGGGAAAGGAGCCATTTTGGGGCAAAAAAAAAAAAAAGCAGTTTTGGAGAAATAATTTGGGGTAAAGTTGTGTTGTTTTGAGGAAAAATAAAAAAAAATACATCAAAATTTATAAAATATAAAATTGTATATATAGAGAAAAATTAAAGAGCAGAAATTAGTGAGGATGGAGAAACTCAGAGACGGAAAAATTCCAATTTATGGCAAAAATTGAGGAGATTCTGGGTTTTAAAAAGTCCCATTTTGGGGCAGAAATGTTTATTTTGGGACCAAATTCATAATTTTGTGGTTATTTGATGGGGAAAAAAGCGTTGGAGGGGCAAAAATTGAAAATTCTGGAGGGGGGCAATGAAGGCTGGAAAATACTCAGCTGGATGGGAAAAATGGGGAATTTTGGGGGGAAATGGAGAAATTTTTTTGGAAAATAGGGAACTTGGGGAACAAAATTAGAAATTTTGAGGGGAAATGGGGAATTTTAGGAAGTAAATTGGAAATTTTGAGGGGAAATGGGGAATTTTTTTGAGGGAAAATTGGGCATTTGAGAGGTAAAATGGCCCCACTAAAATCCCCATTTGGAGCCACCCCTCCAGTTTTGGGGACCAAATTCCCAATTTTGGGACCAAAATCCCATTTTTGAGACAAATCTCCTCATTTTGGAACAAACCCGTGATTTTTGAGGGCAAACCAGCCCCTTTTGAGGGCCAAATTCCCCCTTCAGAGACCAAACCCCACCTTTTAAAACCAAATTCCCCATTTTTGGTCTCAAACTCCCCTTTTTGGGTTAAACTCCCCCATTTTTTGGGGCCACCCCTCCCTTATGGCCCAAATTGCCACTTTTAGGAGCCGAATCTCCTTTTTGGAGATAACCACACCCTTTCTGGTGCCAAATTCCATATTTTTGGGCTAAATTCCCTATTTTTGGAGCCAAAATCCCCATATTTGATGTCAAACCCCGCCTTTTTGAGGTCCTAACTCCCTTTTTTTAAATTCAAATTTCCCCTTTTTGGGACCAAACTCCCCCTGTGATCACAACCCTTCCACTTTCCGGACCATTTTTTTCCCGTTTTTGGGTTAAATTCCCCATTTTTTTAGACCCAACCCGCACTTTTTGGAGCGACCCCCACCCTTTTCGGCGACCCAAATTCACTTTTCCAGCTGCCGACCCCCCACCCTTTTTGGGACCAAACTCCCCCTCTTTGGGGGCAAATCCTTCCCCTTTTCTGGCTCCATCTCCCTCCACCCTCAGCCCTCAATCCAAGCCCAATTTTTGGGTGTTTAAAATTCCCCAATTTTGGGTTTAAATTCCCCAATTTTGGGTTCCCTCCCCCCCCCGTTCCGATCCCGCCTGTACCTGAGGGGGGGAGCGGGGGTGGGGCCGGCGCGCGCAGCCCTGGCCACGCCCACTCGCGCGCGCTGCCGCAGGGGGCGTGGCGACGCATGGGCGTGACCAACGAGGGGCGTGGTTATGTTAAAGGGGCGTGGTCTTTACCGCCGCTTTGGTGCCATTGGGGGCGTGGTTATGCGGTTGAATGGGCGTGGTTTGACGAAGGGCGTGGCTTGGTGAGTCCTCCCACCCGGTACGCCAAACCCAATGGTGAGACCACCCAGATTTAGAGGAAAAATCAAAAATACTAGAGGGAAAAATCCATAGTTTTAGTGGAAAAACAATGTTTCTGCAGGGAAAATTAGAATTTGGAGGCAAAATCCATACTTTCAGTGGACAATAAGTATTTTTGTAAGGAAAATGGGAATTTGGGGGCTGAGACCCTCCAGATTTAGGGGTAAAATCTAAAGTATTCGAGGGGGGAAAATCCATCGTTATAGTGGAAAAGCATTATTTTTGCAGGGAAAGTGGGAATTTTGGGGTAAAATCTATACTTTCAGTGGGAAATCAGGGATTTTTGTAGGGAAAATGGGAATTTTGGGGCTGAGACCCTCCGGATTTAAAGAAAAAATCTAAAATATTAGAGGGAACATCCATAGTTTTAGTGAAAAAACTGATATTTTTGCAGGGAAAATGGGAGTTTTGGGGCTGAGACCATCTGGATTTATAAGAAGAATCAAAATTCAAAAGCGAAAATCCATCTTTTTAGTGGAAAATGGGGTGTAAAATGGAGCTTTTGAGGGGAAATTGGGGGGATAATGATGTCTATACGGGGAAATTGGGGGGAAAATGGAGCCTGTGAGGGGGAAAATGGGGGAAAATGGAGCCCATGAGGGGAAAATGGGGAGAAATGCAGTCTTTGGGAGGAAAACAGAGGATAATGGAGCCTTTGAGGGAAAATGGAGGGAAATGGAGCCCTTGAGGGGGAAATGGGGGAATTGGAGCCTTTGAGGGACAAATGGAGGGAAATGGAGCCCGTGAGGGGAAAACAGGGGAGAAATTGAACCTGTGAGGAGAAAATGGAATCTTTGAAGGGAAAATGGGGGGAAATGGAGCCTTTGAGGCATAACTGAGGGGGAAAACGGATTAAATTGAGGGAAGATTGAGTCCGTGAGGGGAAAATTGGGGGAAATGAAGGCTTTGAGGGGAAATGGGGAAAATGGTGTGTGTGAGGGGAAAATGGGGTAAATGGAACCTGTGAGGGGAAAATGGAGCCTGAGTGGAGAAAATGGGGGGAAATGGAGCCTGTGAGGGGAAAAATGGAAGAAATGGAACCCATGAGGGGAAAATGGGGGGGAATGGAGCCTGTGAGGAAAAAAACCAGGAAGTTGAACACGTGAGGGGAAAATGGAGCTTGTGAGAGGAAAATGGGGGGAAAATGGAGCCATTGGGGGGAAATAGGGAGAAAATGGAGCCTTTGAAGGGGAAATGAGGGAGATGGAGCCCGTGAGGAGGAAAACAGAGGAAAATGGAGCCCGTGAGTGGAAAAATAGAGGGAAAATGGAGCCTTTGAGGGGAAAATTGGAGGAAATAGGGAAAAATGGGGGAAAATTGAGTCTGTGAGGGGAAAATTGGGAGAAATTGAGCCCTTGAGGGGAAAATGGAGCCCATGAGGGGAAAATGGGGGGAATGGTGTCTTTGAGGGGAAATTGGGGGAAATGGAGCCTGTGAGGGAAAAATGGGGGGGGGGGAATGGAGCTCAGGAGGGGCAAATTGAGCCCTTGAGGGGAAAATGGGGGGAAAATTGAGTCCGTGAAGGGAAATTAGGGGGGGAATTGAGACTTTGAGAGGAAAATTGAGCCTTAGAGGAGAAAATTGGGGTGAAATGGAGCCTATGAGGGGAAAACGGGGTGGAAATGGGGCCTTTGAGGGGAAAATGAGGGAAACGCAGCCCTTGAGGGGAAAATGGGGGGAAATGGAGCCTGTGAGGGAAAAATTGAAGGAAATTGAGACTTTCAGGGGAAATTGGGGGGAAATTGAGCTTTTGAGGGGAAAATGGAGGAAAAACGGAGCACATGAGGGGAAAATGGAGGAAAATGGAGCCTGTGAGGGGAAAATGGAACCCTTGAGGGGAAAACAGAGGAAAATGGTGCCCATGAGTGGAAAATGGGGGAAAAATGGGAAAAAAATGGAGTCTGTGAGGGGAAAATAAGGGGAAATGGAACCTGTGAGGGTGGTGGGGGCAAATGGTGGCCATGAGGGGCAACTGAGGGAGAAATGGCACCTGTAGGGTTTGGGAGGCAATTGTGGGGGAAATGAGGTGAAAATCCACCCTGTAAAGGGTTGGTGGGAGTGAAAATGATGCCTGTGAGGTCTGAGGGGCAGTGACATCAGTGAGGGGAGTCCCCAGGTGAGGACACACCTGAGATGCTGGATCGGGTATCCAGGTGAGGGTACAACAAGAATATTTGGATATCAGTGAACTATTATCCAGAGCACAGTTTTTTTATCCAGGATTAATAAGCTGTTGGTATCAACGTTTATATTATATTTGATCTCATGGTTATCAGTTCTTTTGCACAGCGCTTGTGTCTCCCCAGTTTGGGGGCAGTTGGGATTTCTGATTAAAGCTTCCAAGGTCTTCCTCACATCTGAACTTTTCAACATTGTCTTCAGAGCATGGGCAGATATGGTGATCCTTGGTCTGTCTGGTCTCAACCAGCCTAAATTCTCAATTTCATGGCTAATTGGCTCTGCACTTGCTAATATCTCATTACTGCTACACGTATTGTCCCTAAAGCTATTCATTCACCTGGTGAGTTTTTTGTTATATTTTTGTCTATTGACCATTAAGCAGCTAGTTAACCATATAATGGCCATTACATTGTAAAAAAAGTTATTTATGTCAGGTTACATAGGTGAAAAAAGTAATTGTAATTTGGGTTATATAGATATCAGGTCATACAAATATATAAGAAATTCTAATTTAGATTGTGTTGGTATTAGATCATGTCAATAAGCCAGGTTTTACTAATACTTGAATGCTTTATAATGCAGAATATATGAATGTCTTGTAACTTCAGTGCAAGTCATATAAGTATTAATAGAGAAAGATATTACAAAAATATATATACTTAAACAACATGCAGTCATCATTAAGTTATTGTTCAATATTCCAAGTTATTTTATAATCTTGGCATCACAGAACCATTCTGATTGGAAAAAACCTCGAGCAGTAAATCTTGTCCCAAGGTTTTTCGTCCCGATCACCGACAAACGCGATTTTTACCGAAAATCCCCCAATTTGCGGCGCCCTTTGCCCTCATGGCGTCCCCGGTTCCCATGGCGACGGGGCGGCCCAATCCACTCATCCCCCAGACTTGGTACGTTCCATGCAAATGAGCCCGCTGGCGCCACTAACGCCGCGTTCAAACCGGCGGCCAATAGGAAGCGAGAAGGCGGGGTTACAACGAAGATTGACAGCAACTTAGCCTATCGCAAGGCGAGGTGCCATAAAACCGCCACGGGAAACCGCCGGCCTATCAGAGGCCAGGAGGCGGGGTTAATGCGAAGATTGACAGCGCGCTGAGCCAATCGCGAGGCGCAGCGCTCCATCCCTCAGCGGCCGCCTCAGCCGCCGCTTTCCCGCCCTCCGGCAGCGGCCCCGGCCCGAGCCCCCCTCAGAGCCCCGGGACCCCCCCAGACCCCCGGGACCCTCCCGGGCCGTCCCGGCCCCACCATGGGCTTCCTGAAACTCATCGAGATAGAGAACTTCAAATCGTACAAGGGCCGCCAGATTATCGGGCCCTTCCGCCGCTTCACCGCCATCATCGGCCCCAATGGCTCCGGTGAGTCCCGGGGGGGCTCTCGGGGGTAGGGAGGGGGTCCAAGGCCGCTCCCGTCATGGTCTGAGGGGTGACCCCGAGTTCTTCACACCGCTGCCGTCATGGTCTGAGGGGTCAGCCCGGGTTCTTTACATTGTTCCGCTCCCGCTCCCTCCTCCCGCCCTGCCCGGGGAGGTTCCCCGTTCCCTGAGGTGCCTCATAAGGCTTGGGGTCCCCAATAATTCTCCAAAGCCCTCCCTCATCCCCTCCCTAGGGTCCCCCCTGGCCTCCCTCCTCTTCCCAAGGGGTACCCCCATATTCTACGGGGTCCCTCCAAGGTTCTGGGTCTCTCCCCCATTCCCTACAGCCTCCCCCTCACACCCTGGGGTCCCCCCTCAGCTCTTCATTCTCTGGGCGCCCCTCTCACTTCTCCCCTCTTCCCTTGGGGTATCCCCAAAATTGTCAGGGCTCCCTCCAACTCCTTCATTCCATGGGGGCCCCCAATAATTCCCTGGGCTCCCTCCAACCCCCCCCTTATTCCATGGGGTCCCGCCTCAATTCCAGGGCTCCCCTCCAAGCCCCCCATTCCCTGGGGTCCTCCCTCAATTCCTTCAGTTCCCCCTTTCTCTGGAGTTGCCCTTCTTTCCATGGGGTCCCCCCTCAATTCCCTGGGTTTCCCCATTCCCTGGGGTCCCCCAATAATTCCCTGGGCTCCTTCCAAGCCCCCCATTCCCTGGGGTCCCCCCTCAATTCCCAGGGTTCCCTCCATTCCCTGGGGTCCCCCAATAATTCCCGAGGTTCCCCCCATTCCTTGGGGTCCCCCAATAATTCCCGTGGCTCCCCCCATCCCCTAAACACCCCCCCCCCCATGTCCCCCCAATAATTCCCAGGGCTCCCTTCAAGTCCTCCATTCCCTGGGGTCCCCCAATAATTCCCAGGGCTCCTTCCAAGCCCCCCATTCCCTGGGGTCCCCCCTCAATTCCTTCAGTTCCCCACATTCCATGGGATCCCCCAATAATTCCCTGGGTTCCCCCATTCCCTGGGGTCCCCTTTCTTTCCATGGGGTCCCCCCTCAATTCCCGAGGTTCCCCACATTCCCTGGGGTCCCCTTTCTTTCCATGGGGTCCCCCCTCAATTCCTTGGATTCCCCCCATTCCCTGGGGTCCCCCCTCAATTCCTTGGATTCCCCCCATTCCCTGGGATCCCCCAATAATTCCCTGGGTTCCCCACATTCCATGGGGTCCCCCCTCAATTCCTTGGATTCCCCCCATTCCCTGGGGTCCCCTTTCTTTCCCTGGGGTCCCCCCTGAATTCCCGAGGTTCCCCACATTCCCTGGGGTCCCCCCTCAATTCCTTCAGTTCCCCACATTCCCTGGGGTCCCCCCTCAATTCCTTCTGTTCCCCCATTCCCTGGGGTCCCCTTTCTTTCCATGGGGTCCCCCCTCAATTCCTTGGATTCCCCACATTCCCTGGGGTCCCCCCTCAATTCCTTCAATTCCCCACATTCCATGGGATCCCCCAATAATTCCCTGGGTTCCCCACATTCCCTGGGGTCCCCCCTCAATTCCTTCCGTTCCCCCATTCCCTGGGGTCCCCTTTCTTTCCCTGGGGTCCCCCCTCAATTCCTTGGATTCCCCCCATTCCCTGCGTTCCCCCCTCAATTCCCACCGCCCCCTAACACCCCCCCCGGTGTCCCCCTCCCCCCAAATTCCCGCCTCAGGTAAATCCAACCTGATGGACGCCATCAGTTTCGTGCTGGGGGAGAAGACGAGCAACCTGCGGGTGAAGACGCTGCGGGACCTGATCCACGGCGCGCCCGTGGGGAAACCCGCGGCCAGCCGCGCCTTCGTCAGCATGGTGTACTCGGAGGAGGGCGCCGAGGACCGCACCTTCGCCCGCGTCATCGTCGGTCCGTCCGGCTGCGGGCCGATCTCGGCGTTTGGGGCGTTTTGGGGCTGCTTTAGGGGCGTTTTGGGGGCGTTTTGGGGCTGTTTTGAGGTTGTTTTAGGGCTGTTTTGGAGTTGTTTGGGGCTGTTTTAGGGGCGTTTCGGGGCTGGTTTAGGGGCGTTTTTAGGGCTGTTTTGGGGCTGTTTTAGGGCTGTTTTGGGGCTGTTTTGGGGCTGTTTTAGGGCTGTTTTGGGGCTGGTTTAGGGGCGTTTTTAGGGCTGTTTTGGGGCTGTTTTAAGGGCGTTTTGGGGCTGCTTTAGGGGTGTTTTGGGGCTGCTTTAGGGGTGTTTTAGGGGCGTTTTTGGGGCTGTTTTGGAGTTGTTTGGGGCTGTTTTGGAGTTGTTTGGGGCTGTTTTGGAGTTGTTTGGGGCTGTTTTGGAGTTATTTGGGGCTGATTTAGGGGCGTTTTGGGGCTGGTTTAGGGCTGTTTTGAGGCTGGTTTAGGGGCGTTTTTAGGGCTGTTTTGGGGCTGTTTTGGGGCTGTTTTAAGGGCGTTTTGGGGCTGTTTTGGGGCTGCTTTAGGGGTGTTTTGGGGCTGTTTTGGAGTTGTTTGGGGCTGTTTTAGGGGCGTTTTGGGGCTGCTTTGGGGCTGCTTTGAGGTTGTTTTAGGGCTGTTTTGGAGTTATTTGGGGCTGGTTTAGGGGCGTTTCGGGGCTGTTTTAGGGGCGTTTCGGGGCTGTTTCGGGGCTGTTTCGGGGCTGTTTCGGGGCTGTTTCGGGGCTGTTTCGGGGCTGTTTCGGGACTGTTTTGGGACTGTTTTAGGGCTGTTTTGGGGCTGCTTTAGGGCTGTTTTGGGGCTGCTTTAGGGCTGTTTTGGGGCTGCTTTAGGGGTGTTTTGGGGCTGCTTTAGGGGGGTTTTGGGGCTGCTTTAGGGGTGTTTTGGAGCTGTTTTGGAGTTGTTTGGGGCTGTTTTGGGGCTGTTTTGGAGTTGTTTGGGGCTGTTTTAGGGGCGTTTCGGGGTTGTTTTGGAGCTGTTTTGGGGCTGTTTTGGGACTGTTTTAGGGGTGTTTTTAGGGGCGTTTTGGGGCTGTTTTAGGGGTGTTTTGGGGCTGTTTCGGGGTGTTTTTGGGGGTTTTGGTGTTAGCGTTCAAAACCACATAATCACGGAACGATTATATGCGGTGGTTTTTATTAAGAGCTCTGGGAATCGGGGTGTGTTCAACCCAAATCTGACTCCCACCATGCATCCAAAATGATCATGGTTTATGCTCTATCGTTACATGATTTTCGTGTTAATTATTACACTTATATTGTTCTATTGTACACATAAATTTAGCCCCTCTCTGAATTTCCAACATAGTTTCTCACTATTCTTCTTATGGCTACATAATAATTACATTTAATTAAAAAACAATCATCACGTCTAACAATGAACTATGATACATACATGTTATACATATATATAATATAATACATATATAATGTGCTACATATATAATATAAATATTATATGTATATTATACATAATATAAATTACATAATTTATCATACTGCTTAGTTTCTCACTATTCTTATGGTTGTATAATAATTACATTTAATTACTAAACAATCATCACATCTAGCAATAAATTACAATATATACATACAATATATATATGATATAATATATATAATATGCTATATATATAATATAAATATTATATATATTATATATAATATAAATTATATATTTTGTCATACTGCTTAGTTTCTCACTATTCTTCTTATGGTTATATAATAATTACATTTAATCACTAAACAATCATCGCATCTAACAATAAATTATAATATATACATATAATATATATATGATATTATATATATTATGCTATATACAATATGTATATAATATTTATATATATTATATATAATATAAACGATATAATTTATCCTACTGCTTAGTTTCTCACTATTCTTCTTATGGTTGTATAATAATTACATTTAATCACTAAACAATCATCACATCTAACAATAAATTATAATATATACATATAATATATGTATATATAAATATAATATATATATAACATATGCTATATATATATAACATTATATATAATATAAATTATATAATTATCATACTGCTTAGTTTCTCACTATTCTTCTTATGGTTGTATAATAATTACATTTAATTACTAAACAATCATCTCATCTAACAATTATAGTATATACATATAATATATATAAAGTATAGTATATATATATAATAATATGCTATATATATTATATATATATTATATATAATATAAATTCTATAGTTTATCATACAGCTTACGCAGGTGCAGTTATCTGGGAAAGCACAAAGCCCAACATTTTCCATTCTATCTTTAACTTTTTCCAGGGTTCCACCATCATTGGTGTTGGTTTTGGGTGGGTTTTGGGGGTAATTCCGGGGATTTTGGGATGGGTTTGGGGCGTTTCTGGAATTTTGGGGGCGTCGCTGGGGGGTTTTGGGGACACATTTTTGGGGTGTTTAGGATTTGTGGGGCACATTTTTGGGTTGTTTAGGATTTGTGGGACACATTTTGGGCTGTTCAGGGTTTTGGGGCTCCCCCTGAGCCCCCCAATCCCCTCCCCAGGCAGCTCCTCCGAGTACAAGATCAACAACCGCGTGGTGCAGCTGAGCGAGTACAGCGAGGAGCTGGAGAAGCTGGGCATCCTCATCAAGGCCAGGAACTTCCTCGTCTTCCAGGTGGGGACGGGCCCAGGAGCCTGCTGGGGGCTTTAGGAGCCTTTTTTGGGGTCGTTTTTGGGGTTTTTTTGGGGGCAATTTTGGGGGTTTTGAGGGTGTTTTGGGGGTTTTTCGGGGAGGTTTTTGTGCTCACAGGAGCTGGGGAGTCCCCGGATGGGTTTTGGGGGAATTTCCATCATTTTCCCACCCCAAAGGGATCCCCCAAGGATTTGGGGACCCCCTGAGGGGATTTAGGGACCCCCTGAGGGGATTTGGGAACTCCCTGAGGGGATTTAGGGACCCCCTGAGGGGATTTGGGAACTCCCTGAGGGGATTTGGGAACTCCCTGAGGGGATTTAGGACCCCCCTGATCCCATATAGGATCTCAAGGTGATGAGGGAGGGGATCTGCCCTGAGGGAGACCCCAGACCCTCATGTGGATTTGGGGGAGGTCTCCCCAATTCTCCCTCCCCACAGGGACCCCCCAAACTCCACCAAGGATTTGGGGACCCCCTGAGGGGATTTAGGGGATCCCCTGAGGGGATTTAGGAATCCCATGAGAGGGTTTAGAGACATCCTGAGGGGACTTAGGAACCTCCCCCAAGGATTTATAAACCCTTGAGGGGATTTAGGAACTCCCTGAGGGGATTTGGGAACTCTCCTGTGAGGATTTGGGGATTTAGGAACTCTCCTGTCAGGATTTGGGGATTTGGGAACTCTCCTGTCAGGATTTGGGGATTTAGGAACTCTCCTGTCAGGATTTGGGGATTTGGGAACTCTCCTGTCAGGATTTGGGGATTTGGGAACTCTCCTGTCAGGATTTGGGGATTTGGGAACTCTCCTGTCAGGATTTGGGAACTCTCCTGTCAGGATTTGGGGATTTGGGAACTCTTCTGTCAGGATTTGGGGATTTAGGGACTCTCCTGTCAGGATCTGGGGATTTGGGAACTCTCCTGTCAGGATTTGGGGATTTGGGAACTCTCCTGTCAGGATTTGGGGATTTAGGGACTCTCCTGTCAGGATTTGGGGATTTAGGGACTCTCCTGTCAGGATTTGGGGATTTGGGAACTCTCCTGTCAGGATTTGGGGATTTGGGAACTCTCCTGTCAGGATTTGGGAACTCTCCTGTCAGGATTTGGGAACTCTCCTGTCAGGATTTGGGGATTTAGGGACTCTCCTGTCAGGATTTGGGGATTTAGGAACCCATCTGTGAGGATTTGGGGATTTGGGAACTCTCCTGTCAGGATTTGGGGATTTAGGAACCCATCTGTGAGGATTTAGGGATTTGGGAACTCTCCTGTGAGGATTTGGGGATTTAGGGACTCTCCTGTCAGGATTTGGGGATTTGGGAACTCTCCTGTCAGGATTTGGGGACAGCCTGTGGGATTTAGGGTCTCTGACTCGTTTTTCCATGACATCGCCATGAAGAACCCCAAGGATCTCACGGCCCTGTTTGAGGAGATCCCCAGGGATTCAGGGACCCATCTCAGGGATTCAGGGACCCCTGACCCTGCAGGGATTTAGGGATCATTCTCAGGGGTTTAGGGCCATTTCCAAAGGGATTTAGGAACATTTCCAAGGGGATTTAGGAACATTTCTGTCCCTGTTTCTGCAGGGAGCAGTGGAGTCCATCGCCATGAGGAACCCCAAGGAGCTCAGGGCCCCGTTTGAGGAGATCCTCAGGCATTCAGGGATTCCCTTTTGGGATTTAGGGATCCCTCACAGGAATTAGGGGATTTAGGAACATTTTCAAGGGGATTTAGGAACATTTCCAAGGGGATTTAGGACCACTTTTGCCCTGGTTTTTTTTCAGGGTGCAGTGGAGTCCATCGCCATGAAGAACCCCAAGGAGCGCACGGCTCTCTTTGAGGAGATCCCCAGGGATTCAGGGATCCCTGTTATGATTTAGGATTTCCCTGACCCTGCAGGGATTTAGGACCATTTCCAAGGGGATTTAGGACCATTTTTGCCCTGTTTTTTCAGGGAGCAGTGGAGTCCATCGCCATGAAGAACCCCAAGGAGCGCACGGCCCTGTTTGAGGAGATCCCCAGGGATTCAGGGATTCCCTTTTAGGATTCAGGGATTTCTCACAGGAATTAAGGGATTTTTGCCCTGTTTTTTTCAGGGAGCAGTGGACTCCATCGCCATGAAGAACCCCAAGGAGCGCAGGGCCCTGTTTGAGGAGATCCTCAGGGATTTCTCACAGGAATTAAGGGATTTTTGCCCTGTTTTTTTTAGGGAGCAGTGGAATCCATCGCCATGAAGAACCCCAAGGAGCGCACAGCTCTCTTTGAGGAGATCCCCAGGGATTTCTCACAGGAATGAAGGGATTTTTGCCCTGTTTTTTCAGGGAGCAGTGGAATCCATCGCCATGAAGAACCCCAAGGAGCGCACGGCTCTCTTTGAGGAGATCCTCAGGGATTTCTCACAGGAATTAAGGGATTTTTGCCCTGTTTTTTTTAGGGAGCAGTGGAGTCCATCGCCATGAAGAACCCCAAGGAGCGCACGGCTCTCTTTGAGGAGATCAGCCGCTCGGGGGAGCTGGCCCCCGAGTACGACAAGCGCAAGAAGGAGATGGTCAAGGCCGAGGAGGACACGCAGTTCAATTACCACCGCAAGAAAAACATCGCGGCCGAGCGCAAGGAGGCCAAGCAGGAGAAGGAGGAGGTGGGGAGGGAGGGGATTCAGGGGAAAAATGGGGTTGGGAATGGTTGGATTCACAGGAGAAAAGGGTTTGGGAATGGTTGGATTCACAGGAAAATCGTGTTTGGGAATGGTTGGATTCACAGAAAAATCGTGTTGGGAAATGGTTGGATTCACAGGAGAAAAGAGTTTGGGAATGGTTGGATTCACAGGAAAATCGTGTTGGGAAATGGTTGGAATAACAGGAAAATTGTGTTTGGGAATGGTTGGATTCAGGGATAAAAGGATTTGGGAATGGTTGGATTCACAGGAAAAAAGAGTTTGGGAATGGTTGGAATAACAGGAAAAAAGAGTTTGGGAATGGTTGGATTCACAGGAAAAAAGAGTTTGGGGAATGGTTGGATTCACAGGAAAATTGTGTCGGGGAATGGTTGGATTCACAGGAGAAAAGGGTTTGGGGAATGTTTGGATTCACAGGAGAAAAGAGTTTGGGAATGGTTGGATTCAGGGAAAAAAGGGTTTGGGAATGGTTTGGATTCACAGGAGAAAAGAGTTTGGGGAATGGTTGGATTCACAGGAAATTCATGTTTGGGGAATGGTTGGATTCAGGGATAAAAGGGTTTAGGAATGGTTGGATTCAGGGAAAAAAAAGAGTTTGGGGAATGGTTGGATTCACAGGAAATTCATGTTTGGGGAATGGTTGGATTCAGGGAAAAAAGGGTTTGGGAATGGTTTGGATTCACAGGAAAAAAGGGTTTGGGAATGGTTGGAATTAAAGGAAAATTGTGTTTGGGAATGGTTTGGATTCACAGGAAAATCGTGTTGGGGAATGGTTGGAATAACAGGAAAATTGTGTTTGGGAATGGTTTGGATTCTCAGGAAAATCATGTTTGGGGAATGGTTGGATTCCGGGATAAAAGGGTTTGGGAATGGTTTGGATTCACAGGAAAATTGTGTTGGGGAATGGTTGGATTCAGGGATAAAAGGGTTTGTGAATGGTTGGATACACAGGAAATTCATGTTTTGGGAATGGTTGGATTCACAGGAGAAACGAATTTGGGAATGGTTGGAATAACAGGAAAATTTTGTTTGGGGAGTGGTTGGATTCACAGGAGAAAAGGGTTTGGGAATGGTTGGATTCAGGGATAAAAGGATTTGGGAATGGTTGGATTCACAAGAAAATCGTGTCGGGGAATGGTTGGATTCACAGGAGAAAAGGGTTTGGGGAATGGTTGGATTCACAGGAGAAAAGGGTTTGGGGATTGGTTGGAATAACAGGAAAATTGTGTTTGGGAATGGTTTGGATTCGCAGGAAAATCATGTTTGGGGAATGGTTGGATTCAGGGATAAAAGGGTTTGGGAATGGTTGGATTCACAGGAAAATTGTGTTGGGCAATGGTTGGATTCAGGGATAAAAGAGTTTGGGGAATGGTTGGATTCAGGGATAAAAGGGTTTCTGAATGGTTGGATACACAGGAAATTCATGTTTTGGGAATGGTTGGATTCACAGGAGAAACGAATTTGGGAATGGTTGGAATAACAGGAAAATTGTGTTTGGGGAGTGGTTGGATTCACAGGAGAAAAGAGTTTGGGAATGGTTGGATTCAGGGAAAAAAGGGTTTGGGAATGGTTGGATTCAGGGAAAAAAGTGTGTGGGAATGGTTGGATTCACAGGAAAATCGTGTTTGGGAATGGTTGGATTCACAGGAAAATTGTGCTGGGGAATGGTTGGATTCAGGGATAAAAGGGTTTGGGAATGGTTGGATTCACAGGAAAATTGTGTTGCTTGAGCAGCTCCTGGCCAGACCCAGGCCCAGCTCTGAGCAGCCCCTGAGCTAAGCCAGGCCTATCCCCCCCATTTCCCCCCAGGCTGAGCGGTACCAGCCAGAACCAGGCCCAGGTTTAAGAAGCTCCTGAGCAGAACCAGGCCCAGCTCTGAGCAGCTCCTGAGCAGAGCCAGGCCCAAGTCCTGGGCCCGAGAAGCTTCTGACCAGAGCCAGAGCTAGACCCAGCCCAAAGCCCAGCTCTGAGCAGCTCCTGGCCAGAACCAGGCCCAGGTTTAAGAAGCCCCTGAGCAGAACCAGGCCCAGCTTTGAGCAGCTCCTGGCCAGAACCAGGCCTAGGCCCTGCTCTGAGCAGCTCCTGAGCCAAGCCAGGCGTGTCCCAGGTCTAAAGCCAGGCATGTCCCGGGTCTAACCCAGGCCTGTCCCAGGTCTAACCCAGGCCTGTCCCAGGTTTAAGGAGCTAACCCAGGCCTGTCCCAGGTCTAACCCAGGTCTAACCCAGGCCTATCCCAGGTCTCACCCAGGCCATCCCAGGTCTCACCCAGGCCTGTCCCAGGTTTAAGGAGCTAACCCAGGCCTGTCCCAGGTCTAACCCAGGCCTGTCCCAGGTCTAAAGCCAGGCCTGTCCCAGGTCTAAACCCAGGCCTGTCCCAGGTCTAACCCAGGTCTAACCCAGGCCTGTCCCAGGTCTAACCCAGGCCTGTCCCAGGTTTAAGGAGCTAACCCAGGCCTGTCCCAGGTCTAACCCAGGTCTAACCCAGGCCTATCCCAGGTCTCACCCAGGCCATCCCAGGTCTCACCCAGGCCTGTCCCAGGTCTAACCCAGGCCATCCCAGGTCTCACCCAGGCCTGTCCCAGGTCTAACCCAGGCTGTCCCAGGTCTAACCCAGGCCATCCCAGGTCTAACCCAGGCCATCCCAGGTCTAACCCAGGCCATCCCAGGTCTAACCCAGGCTGTCCCAGGTCTCACCCAGGTCTAACCCAGGCCATCCCAGGTCTAACCCAGGTCTAACCCAGGTCTCACCCAGGCCATCCCAGGTCTAACCCAGGCTGTCCCAGGTCTCACCCAGGTGTAACCCAGGCCATCCCAGGTGTAACCCAGGCCATCCCAGGTCTAACCCAGGCCATCCCAGGTCTCACCCAGGTCTCACCCAGGCCATCCCAGGTCTCACCCAGGCCATCCCAGGTCTCACCCAGGCCTGTCCCGTGCCCAGGCTGACCGGTACCAGCGGCTCAAGGACGAGGTGGTGCGGGCGCAGGTGCAGCTGCAGCTCTTCAAGCTGTTCCACAACGAGGCCGAGATCGAGAAGCTCAACAAGGAGCTGGGGCTGAAGAACCGCGAGATCGACAAGGACAAGAAGAGGATGGACAGGGTGGAGGACGAGCTCAAGGACCGCAAGAAGGAGCTGGGCAAGATGATGAGGGAGCAGCAGCAGATCGAGAAGGAGATCAAGTGAGGAGCCTTGGGAGTGTGCGGTGGGAATGGCAGAAACTGGGAGGGTTTGGGTGGGAAAAAGTGGAATTGTTTGGGGTGGGATGTTTGGAAATCGGGTTTGAGTTCTGGTTCTGTGGGCAGGGACACCTTCCCAGATCAGGGGGCTCCAAATATTGGACAATCCCAGCTTTGTAATCTTGGACAATCCCAGTTTTGTAATCTTGGACAATCCCAGCTTTGTAATCATGGACAATTTCAGCTTTCCAAATCTTGGACAATTTCAGCTTTCCAAATCTTGGGCAATCCCAGTTTTGTAATCTTGGGCAATCCCAGCTTTCCAAATCTTGGACAATTTCAGCTTTCCAAATCTTGGACAATCCCAGCCTGTCTCCGTGGCTGAGGGGCTCCAAAACCTTGGAATTATTTGGGTTGGAATGTTTAGAAATCAGGTTTAAATTCCAGTTCCATGGGCAGGGACGCCTTCCCAGATCAGCTGGTTCCAAATCTTGGACAATCCCAGTTTTTCAAATCTTGGACAATCCCAGTTTTGTAATCTTGGACAATCCCAGCTTTGTAATCTTGGACAGTCCCAGTTTTGTAATCTTGGACAGTCCCAGTTTTGTAATCTTGGACAATCCCAGCTTTGTAATCTTGGACAATCCCAGTTTTGTAATCTTGGACAATCCCAGTTTTCCCAGCCTGTCTCCATGGCAGAGGGGCTCCAAAACCCTGGAATTATTTGGGTTGGGATGTTTAATAACCAGGTTTAAGTTCCCATCCAGGTTCCATGGGCAGGGAACCTTCCCAGATTAGGTGGCTCCAAATCTTGGACAATCCCAGCTTTTTAATCTTGGACAATCCCAGTTTTCCAAATCTTGGACAATCCCAGTCTGTCTCCATGGCAGGAGAGCTCCAAAACCTGGAATGGTTTGGGTGGGAAAACCTGGAATTATTTGGGTTGGGATATTTAAAAACCAGGTTTAGGTTCTGGTTCCATGGGCAGGGACACCTTCCCAGATCAGGTGGTTCCAAGCTGGACAATCCCAGCTTTGTAATCTTGGACAATCCCAGCTTTGTAATCTTGGACAATCCCAGTTTTGTAATCTTGGACAATCCCAGTTTTCCCAGCCTGTCTCTGTTCCCGAGGGGCTCCAAAACCCTGGAATTATTTGGGTTGGGATGTTTAAAAACCAGGTTTAAGTTCCCATCCAGGTTCCGTGGGCAGGGACACCTTCCCAGTCCAGGTGGTTCCAAATCTTGGGCAATCCCAGCTTGCCCAGTCTGTCTCTGTAGGGGAAGGGCTCCAAAATGGGAAGGGGAGGATGCAGCAAACCCCAAAACTGGGCACAGATCCCAAACCAGGCAGAGATCCCAAAACTGGGCACAGATCCCAAACCCAGGCCCAGAACCCAAAACTGGGTACAGAACCCAAACCGGGCAGAGATCCCAAAACTGGGTACGGATCCCAAACCAGGCAGAGATCCCAAAACTGGGTACGGATCCCAAACCCAGGCCCAGACCCCAAACCAGGCCCGAACCCCTAAACGGGCACAAACCTCAAACTGGCCATCAACCCCAAAACTGGCTACAGCAGCCCAAACCAGCCCCAAACCCAAACCAGGCCCAAACGTCAAACCTGCCCCAAACCAGGCCCAGACCCCAAACCAGACCCAGACCCCAAACCAGGCCCTGACCCCAAACCAGGCCCAGACCCAAACCAGGCCCAGACCCCAAACCAGGCCCAGACCCAAACCAGGCCCAAAACCCCAAACCAGGCCCAGACCCCAACTGGGCCCAAATCCCCAAACCAGGCCCAACCCCAAACCAGGCCCAGACCCCAAACCAGGCCCAGACCCCAAACCAGGCCCAGACCCCAAACCAGGCCCAAACCCCAAACCAGGCTCAAACCCAAACCAGGCCCAGACCCCAAACCAGGCCCAAACCCCAAACCAGGCCCAGACCCAAACCAGGCCCAGACCCCAAACCAGGCCCAGACCCCAAACCAGGCCCAAACCCCAAACCAGGCCCAGACCCAAACCAGGCCCAGACCCCAAACCAGGCCCAAACCCCAAACCAGGCCCAGACCCCAAACCAGGCCCAGACCCCAAACCAGGCCCAAACCCCAAACTAGGCCCAGACCCCAAACCAGGCCCAGACCCCAAACCAGGCCCAGACCCCAAACCAGCCCCAAACTGGGCCCAGAATCCAAACCAGGCCCAAACCCCAAACCAGGCCCAGACCCGAAACCAGGCCCAGACCCCAAACCAGCCCCAAACCCAAACCAGGCCCAAACCCAAACCAGGCCCAGACCCCAAACCAGGCCCAGACCCCAAACCAGGCCCAAACCCAAACCAGGCTCAGAATCCAAACCAGCCCCAAACCCCAAACCAGGCCCAGACCCAAACCAGGCCCAGACCCCAAACCAGGCCCAAACCCAAACCAGGCCCAAACCCACACCAGGCCCAGACCCCACACCAGGCCCAGACCCCACACCAGGCCCAGACCCCAAATCAGGCCCAAACCCAAATCAGGCCCAAACCCCAAACCAGGTCCAGACCTCAAACCAGGCCCAAAACTCCAAACCAGGCCCAAACCAGCCCCAAACCAAACCAGCCCCAAACCCAAACCAGCCCCAAACCAAACCAGCCCCAAATCCAAACCAGGCCCAAACCCAAACCAGGCCCAAACCCAAACCAGGCCCAAACCAGCCCCAAACCAAACCAGCCCCAAACCCAAACCCACCTGAGGTTCTCCTCCTCAGGGAGAAGGACTCGGAGCTGAACCAGAAGCGGCCCCAGTACATCAAGGCCAAGGAGAACACCTCGCACAAGATCAAGAAGCTGGAGGCCGCCAGGAAGTCCCTGCAGAACGCCCAGAAGCAGTACAAGAAACGCAAGGCCGACATGGACGAGCTGGAGAAGGAGATGCTGAGCGTGGAGAAGTCCAGGCAGGAGTTCGAGGAACGCATGGAGGAGGAGAGCCAGAGCCAGGGGAGAGACCTGACCCTGGAGGAGAACCAGGTACGTGTGGGATGGAGGAGAACCAGAGCCAGGGGAGAGACCTGACCCTGGAGGAGAACCAGGTGTGGTGGGACACGTGGGGTCTGGGGCTTTGGGATGGATGGAGGGGAGCCAAAACCACAGGAGGGACCTGAGCCTGGAGGAGAACCAGGTTCGTGTGGGGTGGAGGAGAACCAGAGCCAGGGCAGGGACCTGACCCTGGAGGAGAACCAGGTGTGGTGGTGGGACAGGTGGGGTTTGGGATGGATGGAGGAGAACCAGAGATACAGGAGGGACCTGATCATGGAGGAGAACCATGTGTGGTGGGACACGTGGGGTTTGGGATGGATGGAGGAGAACCAGAGATACAGGAGAGACCTCACCCTGGAGGAGAACCAGGTGTGGTGGTGGGACAGGTGGGGTCTGGGGATTTGGGATGGATGGAGGAGAGCCAGCACCACAGGAGGGACCTGATCATGGAGGAGAACCAGGTGTGGTGGTGGGACACGTGGGGTTTGTGGCTTTGGGATGGATGGAGGAGAACCAGCACCACAGGAGGGACCTGATCATGGAGGAGAACCTGGTATGGTGGGACAGGTGGGGTTTGGGAGGGACCTGATCATGGAGGAGAACCTGGTATGGTGGGACAGGTGGGGTTTGGGAGGGACCTGATCATGGAGGAGAACCAGGTATGGTGGGACAGGTGGGGTTTGGGAGGGACCTGATCATGGAGGAGAACCAGGTGTGGTGGGACAGGTGGGGTTTGGGAGGGACCTGATCATGGAGGAGAACCAGGTGTGGTGGGACTGGGGGAGTTTGTGGCTTTGGGATGGATGGAGGAGAACCAGAGCCAGGAGAGGGACCTGAGCCTGGAGGAGAACCAGGTGTGGTGGGACTGGTGGGGTTTGGGATGGATGGAGGAGAACCAGAGATACAGGAGGAACCTGATGATGGAGGAGAACCAGGTGTGGTGGGACAGGTGGGGTTTGGGGGCTTGGGATGGATGGAGGAGAACCAGAGGCAGGGGAGAGACCTCACCCTGGAGGAGAACCAGGTGTGGTGGTGGGACAGGTGGGGTCTGGGGCTTTGGGAGGGATGGAGGAGAACCAGAACCGTCTGAAAGATCTCACCTTGAAGGAGAACCAGGTGTGTGGGACAGTTGGGGTTTGGGAGGGACCTGAGCCTCCCAAAGAGGGAGGAGAACCAGGTGTGGTGGGACACGTGGGGTTTGGGAGGGATGGAGGAGAAGGAGACCTGGGCCAGGTGGGATTTGGGGGTTTGGGATGGATGGAGGGGAGCCAGAACCACAGGAGGGACCTGACCATGGAGGAGAACCAGGTGTGGTGGTGGGACACGTGGGGTTTGTGGCTTTGGGATGGATGGAGGAGAGCCAGCACCACAGGAGGGACCTGACCATGGAGGAGAACCAGGTGTGGTGGGACTGGTGGGGTTTGGGGCTTTGGGAGGGATGGAGGAGAACCAGAGATACAGGAGGAACCTGACCATGGAGGAGAACCAGGTGTGGTGGGACTGGTGGGGTTTGGGATGGATGGAGGAGAACCAGAGGCACAGGAAGGAGGAGAACCAGGTGTGGGGTGACCCTGTGGAGTTTGGGAAGGGCTTCCAGGTGTCCCCCAGGTTCTCTGACCCCCCCCCAGATGTCCCCATGTCCCCCCAGGTGCCCTGACCCCCCAGATGGTGTCCCCCAGGTGTCCCTCCAGGTTCTTTGATCCCAGGTTGTCCCCATGTCCCCCCAGGTTCTCTGACCCCCAGGTGTCCCCCCCAGGTGTCCCCCCGAGGTGTGCTGTCCCCCAGGTGTCCCCCAGGTGCCCTGACCCAAGATTGTCCCCGTGTCCCCCAGGTGTGGTGACCCCCAGGTGTCCCCATGTCCCCTGACCCCCCCAGGTGTCCCCAATGTCCCCAGGTGAAGAAGTACCACCGCCTGAAGGAGGAGGCCAGCAAGCGCGCGGCCCCCAGGTTCCCTGACCCCAGGTGTCCCCAGGTGTCCCCTGACCCCCAGGTGTCCCCAATGTCCCCAATGTCCCCAGGTGTCCCCAATGTCCCCAGGTGTCCCCAATGTCCCCATGTCCCCGTGTCCCCAGGTGAAGAAGTACCACCGGCTGAAGGAGGAGGCCAGCAGGTGCCCTGACCCCAGATGTCCCCTGACCCCCAGATGTCCACATGTCCCCAATGTCCCCAGGTGTCCCCAATGTGTCCCCAGGTGAAGAATTACCACCGGCTGAAGGAGGAGGCCAGCAGGTGTCCCCAGGTGTCCCCAATGTCCCCAGGTGTCCCCAGATGTCACCAATGTCCCCAATGTGTCCCCAGGTGAAGAAGTACCACCGGCTGAAGGAGGAGGCCAGCAGGTTCCCTGACCCCAGGTGTCCCCAATGTCCCCAATGGTGTCCCCAATGTCCCCAGGTGAAGAAGTACCACTGCCTGAAGGAGGAGGCCAGCAGGTGCCCTGACCCCAGGTGTCCCCAATGTCCCCAGGTGTCCCCAGATGTCCCCAGGTGTCCCCAATGTCCCCAATGGTGTCCCCAGTGTCCCCAATGGTGTCCCCAGTGTCCCCAATGGTGTCCCCAATGTCCCCCCAGGTGAAGAAGTACCACCGGCTGAAGGAGGAGGCCAGCAGGTGCCCTGACCCCCAATGTCCCCAGGTGTCCCCAGGTGTCCCCAATGTCCCCATGTCCCCAATGTCCCCAGGTGAAGAAGTACCACCGGCTGAAGGAGGAGGCCAGCAGGTTCCCTGACCCCCAATGTCCCCAGATGTCCCCAATGTCCCCAATGTCCCCATGTCCCCAGGTGAAGAAGTACCACCGGCTGAAGGAGGAGGCCAGCAGGTTCCCTGACCCCCAATGTCCCCAGATGTCCCCAATGTCCCCAATGTCCCCATGTCCCCAGGTGAAGAAGTACCACCGGCTGAAGGAGGAGGCCAGCAGGTTCCCTGACCCCCAATGTCCCCAGGTGTCCCCAATGTCCCCATGTCCCCAATGTCCCCAGGTGAAGAAGTACCACCGCCTGAAGGAGGAGGCCAGCAAGCGCGCGGCCACGCTGGCCCAGGAGCTCGAGAAGTTCAACCGTGACCAGAAAGCCGACCAGGACCGGCTGGACCTGGAGGAGAGGAAGAAGGTGGAGACCGAGGTGAGACCCAGACTGTCCCCAAACTGTCACCAAACTGTCCCCAAAATGTCCCCTGAGGCCCCCTGGGCACAGCTGAGCTCACCTGGCCCCTCACCTGTCCCCGTGTCCCCGTGTCCCCAGGCCAAGATCAAGCAGAAGCTGAGGGAGATCGAGGAGAACCAGAAACGCATCGAGAAGCTCGAGGAGTACATCGCCACCAGCAAGTGCGGCGCTGTCCCCAGGGTGTCCCCAGGGTGTCCCCAGGGGGGGCTGGAGTGTCTCCAAAGTGTCCCCAAGGGGGCTGGAGTGTCCCCAGGGTGTCCCCAGGGGGGTTGGAGTGTCCCCAAAGTGTCCCCAAGGGGGTTGCAGTGTCCCCAGGATGTCCCCAAGGGGGTTGCAGTGTCCTCAAGGTGTCCCCAAGGGGGTTGCAGTGTCCCCAGAGTGTCCCCAGGGTATTTGGAGTGTCCCCAAAGTGTCCCCAAGGGGGCTGGAGTGTCCCCAGGATGTCCCCAGGGGGGTTGGAGTGTCCCCACAGGGGGTTGGAGTGTCCCCAGGGTGTCCCCAGGGGGACTGGAGTGTCACCAAGGTGTCCCCAAGGGTGTTTGGAGTGTCCCCAGGGGGGCTGGAGTGTCCCCAGGGTGTCCCCAGGGGTGTTGCAGTGTCCCCAAAGTGTCACCAAGGGGGTTGCAGTGTCCCCAGGGTGTCACCAAGGGGGTTGGAGTGTCACCATGAGGGCCTGCAGTGTCCCCAGAGGAGTTGGAGTGTCACCAAGGTGTCCCCAAAGGGGCTGGAGTGTCCTCAGAGTGTCCCCAGGGGGACTGGAGTGTCACCAAGGTGTCCCCAAGGGGGTTTGGAGTGTCCCCAGGGGGGCTGGAGTGTCCCCAGAGTGTCCCCAAGGGGGTTGCAGTGTCCCCAGGGTGTCCCCAAGGGGGTTGGAGTGTCACCATGGGGGCCTGCAGTGTCCCCAGAGGAGTTGGAGTGTCACCAAGGTGTCCCCAAAGGGGCTGGAGTGTCCCCAGAGTGTCCCCAAGGGGGTTGCAGTGTCCCCAGGGTGTCCCCAGGTCATCCCCATGTCCCCATTCCTGTCAGCAGGCGTGGGATCAGCCCCCCCAAAACCCCTGAAACCTCTCCAAATCCCCTTCCTCACCCCCAAATCCCAATATTGCCCCCACAGACAGTCCCTGGAGGAGCAGAAACACCTTGAGTGTGTGGGATCAGCCCCTCAAACCCCCCAAAATGACCCCAAACCTCCCAAAATGACCCCAAACCCCATTTTCTCACCCCCAAACCCCCATTTCTCCCCATTTTCTCACCCCCAAATCCCCATTTCCCCCCCAGGCAGTGCCTGGAGGAGCAGAAACACCTTGAGTGTGTGGGATCAGCCCCCAAACCCCCTTTTTTCACCCCCCAAACCCCATTTTCTCACCCCAAACCCCCATTTCTCCCCATTTTTCACCCCCAAACCCCCCAAAATGACCCCAAACCCCATTTTCTCACCCCCAAACCCCCATTTCTCCCCATTTTTCACCCCCAAACCCCCATTTCTCCCCCCCAGACAGTCCCTGGAGGAGCAGAAACACCTCAAGGCTGTGGGATCAGGCCCCAAACCCCCTTTTCTCACCCCCAAACCCCCTTTTTTCACCCTCAAATCCCATTTTCTCCCCCTCAGGCAGTCCCTGGAGGAGCAGAAACACCTCAAGGGTGCAGGATCAGCTCCCCAAACCCCCCAAAATGACCCCAAACCCCCTTTTCTCCCCCCAGACCCCCATTTCTCCCCATTTTCTCACCCCCAAACCCCCTTTTCTCCCCCCAAACCTCCATTTTCTGACCCCCAAATCCCCATTTTCCCCCCCAGGCAGTCCCTGGAGGAGCAGAAGTGCCTGGAAGGTGTGGGATCAGCCCCCCAAACCCACCAAAATGACCCCAACCCCCTTTCCTCACCCCCAAACCCCCATTTCTCCCCATTTTCTCACCCCCAAACCCTCTTTTCTCCCCCAAACCTCCATTTTCTCACCCCCACACCCCCATTTCTCCCCCCAGACAATCCCTGGAGGAGCTGAAGTGCCTCAAGGGTGCAGGATCAGCCCCCAGACCCCCCAAAATGACCCCAAATCCCCTTTTCTCACCCCCAAACCCTCTTTTTTCACCCCCAAACCCCATTTTCCCCTCCAGACAGTCCCTGGAGGAGCAGAAACACCTCAAAGCTGTAGGATCAGCTCCCCAAACCCCCCAAAATGACTCCAAACCCCATTTTCTCCCCCCAAACCCCCATTTCTCCCCATTTTCTCACCCCCAAACCCCCTTTTCTGCCCCCAAACCTCCATTTTCTGACCCCCAAATCCCCATTTTCCCCCCCAGGCAGTCCCTGGAGGAGCAGAAACACCTCAAGGGTGTAAGATCAGCCCCCCAAACCCCCCAAAATGACCCCAACCCCCCTTTTCTCACCCCCAAACCCCCATTTTCACCCCCCAAACCCCCTTTTCTCACCCCCAAACCCCCTTTTCTCTCCCCCAAACCCCCATTTCTCCCCCTTTTCTCCCCGCAGGCAGTCCCTGGAGGAGCAGAAGTGCCTGGAAGGTGTGGGATCAGCCCCCCAAACCCCCCAAAATGACCCCAATCCCCCTTTCCTCACCCCCAAACCCCCATTTTCACCCCCTAAACCCCCTTTTCTCACCCCCAAACCCCCATTTCTCCCCTCAGACAGTCCCTGGAGGAGCAGAAACACCTCAAGGCTGTAGGATCAGCCCCCAAACCCCCCAAAATGACCCCCAACCCCCATTTTCTCACCCCCAAACCCCCATTTTCCCCTCCAGACAGTCCCTGGAGGAGCAGAAACACCTCAAAGCTGTAGGACCAGGCCCCAAACCCCCCAAAATGACCCCAAACCCCCTTTTCTCCCCATTTTTCACCCCCTAAATCCTCATTTTTCACCCCAAAATGACCCCAAACCCCCTTTTCTCTCCCCCAAACCCCCATTTCTCCCCCTTTTCTCCCCGCAGGCAGTCCCTGGAGGAGCAGAAGCGCCTGGAGGGTGTGGGATCAGCCCCCCAAACCCCCCAAAATGACCCCAAACCTCCTTTTCTCAGCCCCAAATCCCCATTTTCACCCCCCAAACCCCCTTTTCTCACCCCCAAACCCCCTTTTCTCCCCGCAGGCAGTCCCTGGAGGAGCAGAAACACCTCAAGGGTGTAGGATCAGCCCCCCAAACCCCCCAAAATGACCCCAACCCCCCTTTTCTCACCCCCAAACCCCCATTTTCACCCCCCAGGCAGTCCCTGGAGGAGCAGAAGTGCCTGGAGGGTGTGGGATCAGCCCCCCAAACCCCCCAAAATGACCCCAATCCCCCTTTCCTCACCCCCAAACCCCCATTTTCACCCCCTAAACCCCCTTTTCTCACCCCCAAACCCCCATTTTCACCCCCCAGGCAGTCCCTGGAGGAGCAGAAGTGCCTGGAGGGTGTGGGATCAGCCCCCCAAACCCCCCAAAATGACCCCAAACCTCCTTTTCTCAGCCCCAAACCCCCATTTTCACCCCCCAAACCCCCTTTTCTCACCCCCAAACCCCCATTTCTCCCCTCAGGCAGTCCCTGGAGGAGCAGAAACACCTCAAGGGTGTAAGATCAGCCCCCCAAACCCCCCAAAATGACCCCAACCCCCCTTTTCTCACCCCCAAACCCCCATTTCTCCCCCCAGGCAGTCCCTGGAGGAGCAGAAGTGCCTGGAAGGTGTGGGGTCAGCCCCCCCAAACCCCCCAAAGTGACCCCAAACCTCCTTTTCTCAGCCCCAAATCCCCATTTTCACCCCTCAAATCCCCTTTCCTCACCCCCAAACCCCCATTTTTACCCCCTAAACCCCCTTTTCTCACCCCCAAACCCCCATTTCTCCCCGCAGGCAGTCCCTGGAGGAGCAGAAGCGCCTGGAGGGCGAGCTGACCGAGGAGGTGGAGCTGGCCAAGCGCCGCATCGACGAGATCAACAAGGAGCTGAACCAGGTGATGGAGCAGCTCGGGGACGCGCGCATCGACCGCCAGGAGAGCAGCCGGCAGCAGCGCAAGGCCGAGATCATGGACAGCATCAAACGCCTCTACCCCGGCTCCGTGGTGAGCACAGACCCCAGAGGGAGCAAAAAAATACACCCCGGGAACTGACCCTGAACACCCCGAAAACTGACCCAAAATAGCCCCAGGGACTGACCAAAAACTGACCCTGAACACCCCAAAAGCTGACCCAAAATACCCCCAGAAACTGCTCCAAAAACTGACCCAAAATACCCCCAGAAACAGCACCAAAAACTGACCAAAAACACCCCAAAAGCTGACCCAAAATACCCCCAGGGACTGACCAAAAACTGACCCTGAACACCCCAAAAGCTGACCCAAAATACCCCCAGAAACAGCACCAAAAACTGACCCAAAATACCCCCAGAAACTGCACCAAAAACTGACCCAAAATACCCCCAGAAACTGCACCAAAAACACCCCAAAAACTAACCCAAAATACCCCCAGGGACTGACCCAAAATAGCCCCAGAAACTGCACCAAAAACTGACCAAAAACACCCCAAAAACTGACCCAAAATACCCCCAGGGACTGGCCCAAAACACCCCAGAAACTGCACCAAAAACTGACCAAAAACACCCCAAAAACTGACCAAAATACCCCCAGGGACTGGCCCAAAACACCCCAGAAACTGCACCAAAAACTGACCCTGAACACCCCAAAAGCTGACCCAAAATACCCCCAGAAACTGCACCAAAACACCCCCAAAACTGACCCTGAACACACCAAAAACTGACCCAAAATACCCTCAGAAAATGACCCAAAATACCCCAGAAACTGCACCAAAAACTGACCAAAACCACCCCAAAAACTGACCCAAAATACCCCCAGGGACTGACCCAAAACACCCCCAAAACTGACCCTGAACACACCAAAAACTGACCCAAAATACCCCCAAAAACTGCACCAAAAACTGACCAAAAACACCCCAAAAACTGACCCCAAATACCCCCAGGGACTGACCCAAAACCCGCCCAGAAACAGCCCTAAAATCCCCCAAAAACTGACCCTGAACACCCTCAGAAAATTACCAAAACTGACCCAGAATACCCTCAGAAAATGACCCAAAAACTGACCCTAAACACCCCAAAAACTGACCCAGAATACCCTCAGAAAATGACCCAAAAACTGACCCTGAACACCCCAAAAACTGACCCAAAATACCCTCAGAAAATGACCCAAAATACCCCAGAAACTGCACCAAAAACTGACCCTGAACACCCCAAGAATTGGCCAAAAACCACCCCAAAAGCTGACCCAAAATACCCCCAGAAACAGCCCTGAACACACCAAAAACTGACCCAAAATAGCCCCAGAAACTGCACCAAAAACTGACCAAAACCACCCCAAAAACTGACCCAAAATACCCCCAAAAACAGCACCAAAACCCGCCCAGAAACAGCCCTAAAATCCCCCAAAAACTGACCCTGAACACCCCAGAAACTGACCCCAAACTGACCCAAAATACCCCAGAGACTGCACCATAAACTGACCCTAAACACCCCAAAAACTGACCCAAAATACCCCAAAAACTGACCCAAAATACCCTCAGAAAATGACCCAAAAACTGACCCTGAACACCCCAAAAACTGACCCAAAATACCCCCAGAAACTGCACCAAAAACTGACCAAAAACACCCCAAAAACTGACCCAAAATACCCCCAGAAACTGCACCAAAAACTGACCAAAACCACCCCAAAAACTGACCCAAAATACCCCCAGAAACAGCACCAAAACCCGCCCAGAAACAGCCCTAAAATCCCCCAAAAACTGACCCTGAACACCCCAGAAACTGACCCCAAATTGACCCAAAATACCCCAGAGACTGCTCCAAAAACTGACCCTAAACACCCCAAAAACTGACCCAAAATAGCCCCAGAAACTGCACCAAAAACTGACCAAAACCACCCCAAAAACTGACCTAAAATAGCCCCAGAAACTGCACCAAAAACTGACCAAAACCACCCCAAAAACTGACCCAAAGCACCCTGAAATGTACCCCAAAAACTGACCCAAAATACCCCAGAAACTGCACCAAAAACTGACCCTGAACACCCCAAAACCTGACCCTAATCACCCTGAAATGTACCCCAAAAACTGACCATAAATACCCCAGAAACTGCACCAAAAACTGACCCTAAACCCCCTAAAAATGACCCCGAACTGTACCAAAAACTGACCCTAAAACACCCCAAAAACTGACCCAAAACTGTGCTAAAACCTGACCCTAAACACCCCAAAACCAGCCCCAAAACCCCCCAGAAACTGCCCTAAAACCTGCCCTAAACCCCACAGCTGACCCCACAGCTGACCCCACACCCCATAACTGACCCCACACCCCACACCTGACCCCACACCTGACCCCATAAGTGACCCCACAGCTGACCCCACAGCTGACCCCATAAGTGACCCCACACCTGACCCCACACCTGACCCCACACCTGACCCCATAACTGACCCCACACCCCATAACTGACCCCACAGCTGACCCCACACCTGACCCCATAACTGACCCTATAACCCACAGTATGGCAGGCTCATTGACCTGTGCCAGCCCACGCAGAAGAACCAACCCCACTGCAGTGTCCCTGACCCATAACTGATATCCCTGACCCATAACTGATATCCCTGATATCCCATAACTGATATCCCTGATATCCCATAACTGATATCCCTGATATCCCATAACTGATATCCCTGACCCTATAACTGATATCCCTGACCCATAACTGATATCCCTGACCCATAACTGATATCCCTGACCCATAACTGTTATCCCTGACCCATAACTGATATCCCTGACCCATAACTGATACACCTGACCCCATAACTGATATCCCTGACCCCATAACTGATACACCTGACCCTATAACTGATATCCCTGACCCCACACCCCATACCTGACCCCATAACTGACCCCATAACTGACCCTATAAAACCCCAAACCCCACAGTATGGCCGGCTCATTGACCTGTGCCAGCCCACGCAGAAGAGCCAACCCCACTGCAGTGTCCCTGCCCCATAACTGATATCCCTGCCCCATAACTGATATCCCTGATACCCCATAACTGATATCCCTGACCCTATAACTGATATCCCTGACCCTATAACTGATATCCCTGATACCCCATAACTGATATCCCTGATATCCCATAACTGATATCCCTGCCCCATAACTGATATCCCTGCCCCATAACTGATATCCCTGCCCCATAACTGATATCCCTGCCCCACAACTGATATCCCTGACCCATAACTGATATCCCTGATATCCCATAACTGATATCCCTGACCCATAACTGATATCCCTGATATCCCATAACTGATATCCCTGATATCCCATAACTGATATCCCTGATATCCCATAACTGATATCCCTGCCCCATAACTGATATCCCTGCCCCATAACTGATATCCCTGCCCCATAACTGATATCCCTGCCCCACAACTGATATCCCTGACCCATAACTGATATCCCTGATATCCCATAACTGATATCCCTGACCCATAACTGATATCCCTGATATCCCATAACTGATATCCCTGATATCCCATAACTGATATCCCTGCCCCATAACTGATATCCCTGCCCCAAAACTGATATCCCTGATACCCCATAACTGATATCCCTGATACCCCATAACTGATATCCCTGACCCATAACTGATATCCCTGCCCCATAACTGATATCCCTGATACCCCATAACTGATATCCCTGCCCCATAACTGATATCCCTGATATCCCATAACTGATATCCCTGATATCCCATAACTGATATCCCTGACCCATAACTGATATCCCTGACCCATAACTGATATCCCTGACCCATAACTGATATCCCTGACCCTATAACTGATATCCCTGACCCCACACCCCATACCTGACCCCATAACTGACCCCATAACTGACCCCACACCCCATAACTGACCCCATAACTGACCCTATAAAACCCCAAACCCCACAGTATGGCCGGCTGATTGACCTGTGCCAGCCCACGCAGAAGAGCCAACCCCACTGCAGTGTCCCTGCCCCATAACTGATATCCCTGATATCCCATAACTGATATCCCTGATATCCCATAACTGATATCCCTGATATCCCATAACTGATATCCCTGACCCTATAACTGATATCCCTGACCCATAACTGATATCCCTGACCCATAACTGATATCCCTGACCCTATAACTGATATCCCTGACCCTATAACTGATATCCCTGATATCCCATAACTGATATCCCTGATATCCCATAACTGATATCCCTGCCCCATAACTGATATCCCTGCCCCTATAGCCCATTCCTGACCCCAATACTGATCCCATACCCTATAACTGACCCCATAACTGACCCCATAATTGCAGTATGGCCGGCTCATTGACCTGTGCCAGCCCACCCAGAAGAAGTACCAGATCGCGGTGACCAAGGTGCTGGGGAAGAACATGGACGCCATCATCGTGGACTCGGAGAAGACGGGCAGGGATTGCATCCAGTACATCAAGGAGCAGCGCGGGGAGCCCGAGACCTTCCTGCCCCTCGACTACCTCGAGGTGGGACCCCAAAAGGGCAGGAGAAGCCCTAAAACAGGGATTGGGGGCAGGAGAAACCCTAAAACAGGGATTGGGGGCAGGAGAAACCCCACAGCGGGGTTTGGGGGCAGGAGAAACCCTAAAACAGGGATTGGGGGCAGGAGAAACCCTAAAACAGGGATTTGGGGCAGGAGAAACCCTAAAACAGGGATTGGGGGCAGGAGAAACCCTAAAACAGGGATTGGGGTCAGGAGAAACCCTAAAACAGGGATTGGGGGCGGGAGAAACCCTAAAACAGGGATTGGGGGCAGGAGAAACCCTAAAACAGAGATTGGGGGCAGGAGAAACCCTAAAACAGGGATTGGGGGCAGGAGAAACCCTAAAACAGGGATTGGGGGCAGGAGAAACCCTAAAACAGAGATTGGGGGCAGGAGAAACCCTACAGCGGGGTTTGGGGGCAGTGAAAACCCTAAAATGGGGATTGGGGTCAGGAGAAATCCTACAGTGGGCTGTGGGTAACTGAGACCTTCCTGCCCCTCGACTACCTCGAGGTGGGACCCCAAAAGGGCAGGAGAAACCCTAAAAGGGGATTTGGGGCAGGAGAAACCCTAAAACAGGGATTGGGGGCAGTGAAAACCCTAAAACAGGGATTGGGGGCAGGAGAAACCCTAAAACAGGGATTGGGGTCAGGAGAAACCCTAAAACAGGGATTGGGGGCAGGAGAAACCCTAAAACAGGGATTGGGGGCAGGAGAAACCCTATAGCGGAGTTCAGGGTCAGTGAAAATGGGGTTTGGGGTCAGCAGGTAACTGAGACCTTCCTGCCCCTCGACTGCCTCGAGGTCAGACCCCAAAAGGGCAGGAGAAACCCTAAAACAGGGATTGGGGGCAGGAGAAACCCTAAAACAGGGATTGGGGTCAGGAGAAACCATAAAACAGGGATTGGGGGCAGGAGAAACCCTACAGTGAGGTTTGGGTAACTGAGACCTTCCTGCCCCTCGAGGTCAGACCCTATAACGGGTTTGGGGTCAGAGAAACCCTAAAACCAGCTTTAGGGTCAGGAGAGACCCCATAACAGGGTTTGGGGTCAGCAAAAACCCTAAAAGGGGGTTTGGGGTCAGTGAGAACCCTAAAATGGGGTTTGGGGGCCAGGAGAAACCCTAAAAAATCAGCTTCAGGTTCAGCAGGGGTGACTGAGACCCTCCTGCCCCTCGAGTGCCTCGAGGTCAGACCCCAAAAGGGCAGGAGAAACCCTAAAAGAGGGTTTGAGATGGCCCCTAAAAGCAGCTTTGGGAGCAGGGAAAACCCTAAAAGCAGCTTTGGGGTCAGGGAAAACCCTAAAACCAGCTTTGGGGTCAGGGAAAACCCTAAAAGCAGCTTTGGGAGCAGGGAAAACCCTAAAACGGGGTTTGGGAGCAGGGAAAACCCTAAAAGCAGCTTTGGGGGCAGAGAAAACCCTAAAACCAGGTTTGGGGGCTGCTAAAACCCTAAAAGCAGCTTTGGGGTCAGGGAAAACCCTAAAACAGGGTTTGAGATGACCCTTAAAACCAGCTTTGGGGATAGTGAAAACCCTAAAAGCAGCTTTGGGGGCTGATAAAACCCTAAAAGCAGCTTTGGGGGCAGGGAAAACCCTAAAACAGGGTTTGGGGGCAGGGAAAACCCTAAAACCAGGTTTGGGGCTAGGGAAAACCCTAAAACAGGGTCTGGGGTCAGGGAAAACCCTAAAACAGGGTTTGAGATGACCCTTAAAAGCAGCTTTGGGGGCAGAGAAAACCCTAAAACAGGGTTTGGGAGCAGGGAAAACCCTAAAACAGGGTTTGGGGGCAGGGAAAACCCTAAAACCAGGTTTGGGAGCAGGGAAAACCCTAAAAGCAGCTTTGGGGACAGAGAAAACCCTAAAACCAGGTTTGGGGGCAGATAAAACCCTAAAACCAGGTTTGGGGGCAGGGAAAACCCTAAAAGCAGCTTTGGGGAGCAATGAAAACCCTAAAACAGGGTTTGGGGTCAGGGAAAACCCTAAAAGCAGCTTTGGGGGCTGCTAAAACCCTAAAAGCAGCTTTGGGGTCAGGGTCCCCATTTTGAGGTTTGTAACCCCACGGCTTTGGGATTCTGACTCCAATTTAGGACCCTGACCCCATTGTTGGGGGTTTTATCCCCAAATTTTGGGGTTTTATCACCAAATTTTTGGGGTTTCAGGTGAAGCCTGTGGACAATGAGCTGCAGGGCTGGGGTTTGACCCCGTTTTTGGGATTCTTCACCCCGGATTTTGGGGTTTTTATCCCCTGATTTTGGGGTTCTAACCCAAATTTAGAATCCTGACCCCATTTTTGGGATTCTTCACCCCTGATTTTGGGGTTTTTAACCCCTGATTTTGGGGTTCTAACCCAAATTTAGGATCCTGACCCCGTTTTTGGGATTCTTCACCCCAAATTTTGGAGTTCTAACCCAAATTTAGGATCCTGACCCCATTTTTGGGATTCTTCACCCCTGATTTTGGGGTTTAACCCCTGATTTTGGGGTTCTAACCCAAATTTAGGATCCTGACCCCGTTTTTGGGATTCTTCACCCCAAATTTTGGGGTTCTAACCCAAATTTAGGATCCTGACCCCATTTTTGGGATTCTTCACCCCTGATTTTGGGGTTTTTAACCCCTGATTTTGGGGTTTAACCCAAATTTAGGATCCTGACCCCATTTTTGGGGTTCTTCACCCCTGATTTTGGGATTCTTCACCCCTGATTTTGGGGTTTAACCCCTGATTTTGGGGTTCTAACCCAAATTTAGGATCCTGACCCCATTTTTGGGGTTTTTCACCCCAGTTTTTGGGATTTCAGGTGAAACCCACGGACGAGAAGCTGCGGGAGCTGCAGGGGTGGTTTTAACCCCATTTTTGGGGTTTTTCACCCCAATTTTTGGGATTTCAGGTGAAACCCATGAACAGGAAGCTGTGAGATGAGGTTTAACCCCATTTTTGGAGTTTTTCACCCCAATTTTTGGGAGTTTAGGTAAAACTCGTGGACGAGAAGCTGCGGGAGCTGCAGGGGTGGGTTTTAACCCCATTTTTGGGGTTTTTCACCCCAATTTTTGGGATTTACGTAAAACCAATAGGCAAGAAGCTGCAGGGGTGGGTTTTAACCCCATTTTTTGGGGTTTTTCACCCCGATTTTTGGGATTTCAGGTGAAGCCCACGGACGAGAAGCTGCGGGAGCTGCAGGGGTGGGTTTTAACCCCATTTTTGGGGGTTTTCACCCCAATTTTTGGGATTTACGTAAAACCAATGGGCAAGAAGCTGCAGGGGTGCTTTTAACCCCATTTTTGGGGTTTTTCACCCCGATTTTTTGGATTTCAGGTGAAGCCCACGGACGAGAAGCTGCGGGAGCTGCAGGGGTGGGTTTTAACCCCATTTTTGGGGGTTTTTCACCCCGATTTTTGGGATTTCAGGTGAAGCCCACGGACGAGAAGCTGCGGGAGCTGCGGGGGGCCAAGCTGGTGATCGATGTCATTCGCTACGAGCCCCCCCACATCAAGAAGGCGCTGCAGTTCGCGTGCGGCAACGCCCTGGTCTGCGACAACGTCGAGGACGCGCGCAGGATCGCCTTCGGGGGCCACCAGCGCCACAAGGTGCCCCAAAACCCCCCCAAAAATACCCTAAAATTATCCTCAAAACAGCCCCATGGCCTTCAGCAGCCACCAGAGGCACAAGGTGCCCCAAAACCACCCCAAAAATACCCTAAAATTATCCTAAAAATACCCTAAAACCAGCTCAGAACAGCCCCATGGCCTTCGGGGGCCACCAGCGCCACAAGGTGCCCTAAAACCACCCCAAAAATACCCTAAAACCAGCTCAAAACTGCCCCATGGCCTTCAGCAGCCACCAGAGGCACAAGGTGCCCCAAAACCACCCCAAAACCACCCCAAAAATACCCTAAAATTATCCTAAAAATACCCTAAAACCAGCTCAGAACAGCCCCATGGCCTTCGGGGGCCACCAGCGCCACAAGGTGCCCCAAAACCACCCCAAAACCACCCCAAAAATACCCTAAAATTATCCTCAAAACAGCCCCATGGCCTTCGGGGGCCACCAGCAGCACAGAGTGCCCCAAAATCACCCCAAAAATACCCTAAAACCAGCTCAGAACAGCCCCATGGCCTTCAGCGGCCACCAGAGGCACAAGGTGCCCCAAAATCACCCCAAAACCACCCCAAAAATACCCTAAAACCAGCTCAGAACAGCCCCATCGCCTTCAGGGCCCAAGGTGCCCCAAAATCACCCCAAAAATACTCTAAAAGTATCCTAAAAATACCCTAAAACCAGCCCAAAACAGCCCCACGGCCTTCAGCGGCCACCAGAGGCACAAGGTGCCCCAAACCACCCCAAAATCACCCCAAAAATATCCTAAAAATACCCCAAAACCAGCCCAAAACAGCCCCATGGCCTTCAGCGTCCACCAGAGGCACAGGGTGCCCCAAAATCTCCCCAAAACCACCCCAAAAATACCCTAAAAATATCCTAAAAATATCCTAAAACCAGCTCAGAACAGCCCCATGGCCTTCAGCGGCCACCAGAGGCACAAGGTGCCCCAAACCACCCCAAAATCACCCCAAAAATATCCTAAAAATATCCTAAAAATACCCTAAAATTATCCTCAAAACAGCCCCATGGCCTTCGGGGACCACCAGCAGCACAAGGTACCCCAAAAATACCCTAAATATATCCTAAAAATATCCTAAAAATACCCTAAAACCAGCCCAGAACAGCCCCATGGCCTTCGGGGGCCACCAGCGGCACAAGGTGCCCCAAACCACCCCAAAATCACCCTTAAAATATCCTAAAACCAGCTCAGAACAGCCCCCCAAAACTGACCTGAAATCACCCCAAACTGCCCCAAAATCACCCCAAAAATATCCTAAAACCAGCCCCCAAAACGCCCGAAAAATGGCCAAAATCACCCCAAAACTGCCCTGAAAATACCCCAAAACTGCCCCAAAATCACCCCAAAACTGCCCTGAAAATGCCCCAAAACTGCCCCAAAATCACCCCAAAACTGCCCTGAAAATACCCCAAAACTGCCCCAAAATCACCCCAAAACTGCCCTGAAAATACCCCAAAACTGCCCCAAAATCACCCCAAAACTGCCCCAAAATCACCCCAAAACTGCCCTGAAAATACCCCAAAACTGCCCTGAAATCACCCCAAAACTGCCCTGAAAATACCCCAAAACTGCCCCAAAATCACCCCAAAACTGCCCTGAAAATACCCCAAAACTGCCCTGAAAATACCCCAAAATCACCCCAAAACTGCCCTGAAAATGCCCCAAAACTGCCCCAAAATCCCCAAAGATGCCCTAAAAATACCCTAAAACCAGCCTGGAAATGCCCCAAAATCCCTTAAAATCCACCCCAGAAATGCCCCAAAAATCACCCTGAAATGCCCCAGAACACCCTAAAAATGGCTCAAATCACCCCAAAAATGGCTCAAATCACCCCAAAAATGGCCCAAATCACCCCAGAAAGCCGCCCCAGTGTCCCCTGCGTGTCCCTGATGATGTCCCCAAGGATATCCTCGGTGTCCCCAGTGATGTCCCCAGTGTCCCCACAGACGGTGGCCCTGGACGAGACCCCGTTCCAGAAGTCTGGGGTGTCCCAGTGATGTCCCCAGTGATGTCCCCAATGATGTCCCCAGTGATGTCCCCAGTGTCCCCTCAGACGGTGGCCCTGGATGGGACGGACGCTGTTCCAGCGCTCAGGGGTGTCCCATGAATGTCCCCAATGTCCCCGTTGATGTCCCCACAGATGGTGGCCCTGGACGAGACCCTGTTCCAGAAGTCCATGGTGTCCCATGGATGTCCCCAGTGATGTCCCCAATGATGTCCCCAATGTCCCCAATGTCCCCACAGACATTGGGCCTGGACAGGGCCCTGTTCCTGCAGTCCATGGTTGGCTCTGGGTGTCCCCAATGTCCCCACAGACAGTGGACCTGGATGAGAACCTGTTCCAGAAGTCGGGGGTGTCTCAGTGATGTCCCCAATGATGTCCCCAATGTCCCCACAGACGGTGGCCCTGGATGGCACCCTGTTCCAGAAGTCGGGCGTGATCTCGGGCGGTGCCAGTGACCCCAGTGATGTCCCCAATGTCCCAGTTGATGTCCCCAATGTCCCCACAGACGGTGCCCTGGACGGGACGCTGTTCCAGAAGTCTGGGGTGTCTCAGTGATGTCCCCAGTGATGTCCCCAATGTCCCCATTGGTGTCCCCACAGACGGTGGCCCTCGATGGCACGCTGTTCCAGAAGTCCAGGGTGATCTCGGGCAGTGCCAGTGTCCCCAATGTCCCCAATGTCCCCAATGTCCTTGTTGATGTCCCCAATGATGTCCCCACAGACGGTGGCCCTCGATGGCACGCTGTTCCAGAAGTCGGGGGTGATCTCAGGCGGTGCCAGTGACCCCAATGATGTCCTCAATGTCCCCAATGTCCCCAATGATGTCCTCAATGTCCCCTCAGACATTGGGCCGGGATGAGACCCTGTTCTAGAAGTCGGGGGTGTCCCAGTGATGTCCCCAATGATGTCCCCAATGATGTCCCCAATGATGTCCCCAATGATGTCCCCAATGATGTCCCCACAGACGGTGGCCCTGGACGGGACGCTGTTCCAGAAGTCGGGCGTGATCTCGGGCGGTGCCAGTGACCCCAGTGATGTCCCCAATGTCCCCAATGATGTCCCCAGTTGATGTCCCCAGTGTCCCAATGATGTCCCCAATGATGTCCCCAATGATGTCCCCATTGGTGTCCCCACAGACGGTGGCCCTGGACGGGACGCTGTTCCTGCAGTCCATGGTTGGCTCTGGGTGTCCCCAATGTCCCCAATGATGTCCCCAATGATGTCCCCACAGACAGTGGCCCTGGACGGGACGCTGTTCCAGAAGTCCGGGGTGATCTCGGGCGGTGCCAGTGACCTCAAGGCCAAGGCTCGGCGCTGGGACGAGAAAGCCGTGGACAAACTCAAGGAGAAGAAGGAGAGGCTGACGGAGGAGCTCAAGGTGGGACCCCAAAGCTGACCCCAAAGCTGACCCCAAACCCCAAACCTGACCCCAAACCCCAAACTGACCCCAAACCTGACCCCAAACCCCAAAACTGACCCCAAAACTGACCCCAAAACCCAAACCTGACCCCAAACCCCAAAACTGACCCCAAAACCCAAAACTAACCCCAAAACTGACCCCAAACCTGACCCCAAAACCCAAACCTGACACCAAAACCCAAACCTGACCCCAAACCTGACCCCAAACCCCAAACCTGACCCCAAACCTGACCCCAAAACTGACCCCAAACCTGACCCCAAACCTGACCCCAAAACTGACCCCAAACCCCAAACCTGACCCCAAACCTGATCCCAAAACCCAAACCTGACACCAAAACTGACCCCAAACCCCAAACCTGACCCCAAACCCCAAACCTGACCCCAAACCCCAAACCTGACCCCAAAACCCAAAACTGACCTCAAAACTGAGCCTGAAAGCCAAAACCTGAACCTAAACTGAGCCTGAAACCCAAAACTGACCCTAAAAACCCCAAAGTGACCCCAAAACAAGCTCAGGGAGAAGAAGGAGAGACTGAACGAGGAGCTCAAGGTAGGACCCCAAAACTGACCCCAAAAACCCAAACCTGAGCCTAAAACTGAGCCTAAAAACCCAAACCTGAGCCTAAAACTGAGCCTAAAAACCCAAACCTGAGCCTAAAAAGCCCCCAAACCCCAAAGGGACCCCAAAGTGACCCCAAACAAGCTCAGTGAGAAGAAGGAGCAGCTGAGTGAGGAGCTCAAGGTGGGACCCCAAACCTGAGCCCAAAATCCCAAACCTGAGACTAAACTGAGCCTAAAACTGATCCTAAAACCCAAACTTGAGCCTAAAACTGAGCCTAAAACCCAGAACTGACCCTAAAAACCCCAAAGTGACCCCAAACAAGCTCAGGGAGAAGGAGAGGCTGAGCGAGGAGCTCAAGGTGGGACCCCAAAACCAACCCCAAAAACCCAGAAATGACCCTAAAACTGACCCCAAATACCCAAAACTGACCCCAAAAACCCAAACCTGAACCTAAAACTGACCATAAAAACCCAAACTTGAGCCTGAAACCCAAACCTCACCCTAAAAACCCCAAATGGATCCCAAACAAGCTCAAGGAGAAGAAGGAGCAACTGAGCGAGGAGCTCAAGGTGGGACCCCAAAACTGAGGCCAAAAACCCAAACCTGACCCCAAAAACCCAAACCTGAGCCCAAAATCCCAAAACTGACCCCAAAACCCAAACCTGAGCCCAAAATCCCAAACCTGAGCCCAAAACCCAAAGCTGACCCCAAAAGGGACCCTGATTTTTCCCATTTTTCCTGACTTTTTCCCCATTTTCTCCCAATTCCAGGAGCAGATGAAGGCCAAGCACAGGCAGGCCAAGCTGGGCCCCCAAATTCCCATTTCTTCCTCATTTTTTTCCTGATTTTTTCCCAATTTCCCCCCTATTTTTCCCCTGAATTTCCTCAAAATCCCAAATTTTTTCCTGAATTTTCCCATTTTTCCTGACTTTTTCCCCATTTTCCCCCTGCAGGAGCAGACGAAGGCCAAGCGCCAGGAGGCCGAGCTGGGCCCTCAATTCACATTTTTCCCTCATTTTTCCCTCATTTTTCCCTCATTTTTCCCTCATTTTTCCCTCATTTTCCCCTCAGTTTTTCCTCATTTTTTCCTGTTTTTTTCCCCAATTTTTTCCCCATTTCCCCCCCATAATTCCCAAAATTCTCATTTTTTCCATTTTTCCTGACTTTTTCCCCATTTTCCCCCTTCAGGAGCAGATGAAGGCCAAGCGCAAGGACGCCAAGCTGCGCCCCCAATTCCCATTTTTCCCTCATTTTTCCCTCATTTTTTCCCTCATTTTTTCCCATTTTTTTCCCATTTCCCCCCACTTTCCCCCCATTTTCCCTCATAATTCTCATTTTTCCCATTTTTCCTAACTTTTCCCCCACTTTTTCCCCCTTCAGGAGCAGATGAAGGCCAAGCGCCAGGAGGCCGAGCTGCGCCCCCAAATTCCCACTTTTTCCTCATTTTTCCCTCATTTTTTTCCCAATTTTTCCCCCATAATTCCCATTTTTCCCCTGAATTTTCCCCAAATTCCCAATTTTTTTCCTGATTTTCCCATTTTTTCCCCAATCCAGGAGCAGATGAAGGCCAAGCGCAAGGACGCCAAGCTGCGCCCCCAATTCCCATTTTTCCCTCATTTTTTCCTCATTTTTCCCTCATTTTTCCCCAATTTTTTCCCATTTCCCCCCACTTTCCCCCCATTTTCCCTCATAATTCTCATTTTTTCCCATTTTTCCTGACTTTTTCCCCATTTTCCCCCTTCAGGAGCAGATGAAGGCCAAGCACAAGGAGGCCGAGCTGCGCCCCCAACTTTCCATTTTTTTCCTCATTTTTTCCTCATTTTTCCCGTTTTTTCCCCAATTTTTTTCCCCATTTCCCCCCCATAATTCCCAAAATTCTCATTTTTTTCCATTTTTCCTGACTTTTTCCCCATTTTCCCCGTTCAGGAGCAGATGAAGGCCAAGCGCAAGGAGGCCAAGCTGCGCCCCCAATTCCCATTTTTCCCTCATTTTTTCCTCATTTTTCCCTCATTTTTTCCCAATTTTTTCCCATTTCCCCCCACTTTCCCCCCATTTTCCCTCATAATTCCCTTTTTTTCCCATTTTTCCTGACTTTTTCCTCATTTTTTTCCCCCTTCAGGAGCAGATGAAGGCCAAGCGCAAGGAGGCCGAGCTGGGCCCCCAATTCCCATTTTTCCCTCATTTTTCCCTCATTTTCCCCTCAGTTTTTCCTCATTTTTTCCTGTTTTTTCCCCAATTTTTCCCCATTTCCCCCCCATAATTCCCAAAATTCTTATTTTTCCCATTTTTCCTGACTTTTTCCCCATTTTTTCCCCAATTCCAGATGCAGATGAAGGCCAAGCGCAAGGACGCCAAGCTGCGCCCCCAATTCCCATTTTTCCCTCATTTTTCCCCCATTTTTCCCCCATTTTTCCCTCATTTTTCCCCAATTTTTTCCCATTTCCCCCCACTTTCCCCCCATTTTCCCTCATAATTCCCATTTTTTCCCATTTTTCCTGACTTTTTCCCCATTTTCCCCCTTCAGGAGCAGATGAAGGCCAAGCACAGGCAGGCCGAGCTGCGCCCCCAACTTTCCATTTTTTCCTCATTTTTTCCTCATTTTTTTCCTGTTTTTTCCCCAATTTTTTCCCCATTTCCCCCCCATAATTCCCAAAATTCTCATTTTTCCCATTTTTCCTGACTTTTTCCCCATTTTTCCCCCTTCAGGAGCAGATGAAGGCCAAGCGCAAGGAGGCCGAGCTGCGCCAGGTGCAGTCCCAGGCCCACGGGCTCCAAATGCGCCTCAAATATTCCCAGAGTGACCTGGAGCAGACCAAGACCCGGCACCTGGCACTGAACCTGCAGGTGGGACTCGGATTTGGGGCCAAAACCTGAGATTTTGGGAAAAAAATCAAAAATTTGGGAAAAAAAATCGGAATTTTTGTGGAAAAAATGGGGATTTTCCAGGGAAAAAAGTGAATTTTTTGCGGGAGAAATGTGAAGTTTTTTGGAAAAAAATTTCTGGATTTTGAGGTAAAAATGTGGATTTTGAGAAAAAAATGTGAATTCGGGAGAAAAAGTGATTTTTTTTAGGGAAAAAAATGTGAACTTCAGAGGAAAAAAAGGTGAATTTTTGGGGGGAATTCCCCCCTCAAATGTTCCCAAAGTGACCTGGAGCAGACCAAGAGCCGGCACCTGGCCCTCAACCTGCAGGTGGGACTCGGATTTGGGGGGAAAAAAGGGGATTTTGGGAAAAAATCCAAAATTTGGGGGAAAAAAATGGAATTTTTGTGGAAAAAATGTGATTTTTTGGGACGAAAATGTGAATTTTCCAGGGAAAAAAAGTGAATTTTTTGGGGGGAGAAATGTGAATTTTTTGGGGGAGAAATGTGAATTTTTTGGAAAAAAAACCTGGATTTTTGGGGAAAAGAATCCTAATTTTGGGAAGAATCTGGATTTTGTGGACAAAAAGGTGAATTTTTGGGGCAAAAATTGGAATTTTCGGCAGAAATTCCCTCATCAAATGTTCCCAAAGCGACCTGGCACTGAAGCTGCAGGTGAGACTCAGATTTGGGGGGAAAATGTGGATTTTGAGGGGAAAAACCAGGATTTTAGGACAAAAAAACGTGAATTTTTTTGGGAAAAATGTGAATTTTGTGGGAAAAAAATACGTATTTTTGGGGAAAAAAGTGAATTTTGGGGGAAATTCCCTCATTAACGTGACCTGGAACAGACCAAGAGCCGGCACCTGGCCCTCAACCTGCAGGTGGGACTCGGATTTGGGGGGAAAAAATGGGATTTTGGGAAAAAAACGGGAATTTTGGGGACAAAAATCAGAATTTTGGGAGAAAAAAAATCTGAATTTTGGAGGAAATTCCCCATTTCCCCCCATTTTTCTCACAATTTTCCCATTTTTTTCCCATTTTTTCCCCATTTTTTTTCAAATTTTCCCCATTTTTTCCCATTTTTCTCCCAATTTTTCCCCTTTTTTCCTCATTTTTCCCCATTTTTCTCACAATTTCCCCATTTTTCCAGGAGAAGTCCAAGCTGGAGAGCGAATTGGCCAATTTTGGGCCGCGCATCAACGACATCAAACGAATCATCCAGGGCCGGGAGCGCGAGATGAGGGAGCTGAAGGAGAAAATGAACCAGGTTGGGGAAAAATTGGGGGATTTTGGGGAAAATTCCAGAATTTGGGAAAAAAATCCCCAAAATTTGGGGAAAAAAATCCAATTTTTGGGGAAAAAAAATCCAATTTGTTGGGAAAAAAATCCTAATTTTTGGGGAAAAAAATTCAAATTTTTGGGGAAAAAAAAATCCCAATTTTGTGGGGAAAAAATCCCAATTTTGGGGGGAAAAATTCCAATGTTGGGGAAAAAAAATCCAATTTTGGGGGAAAAAAAATCCAATTTTGTGGGGTGAAATTCTCCCAGTTTTGGGGAAAAAAAATCCCAATTTTGGGGGGAAAAAAATCCCAGTTTTGGGGAAAGAAATCCCAACTTTGGGGAGAAAAAATCCCAATTTTTGGGGGAAAAAATCCCAATTTTGTGGGAAAAAAATCCCAAATTTGGGGAAAAAATCCCAATTTTGGGGGGAAAAAATTCCAATTTTGGGAGTTTTAGGGGGATTTGGGGATTTTTGTGGGGAATTTGGAGTGGATTTGAGGAATTTTTGGGACTCCCAGATTTGGAGATTTTTAGGGGGGATTTAGGGGGATTTTGAGGGAGATTTTTTTGGTTGAATTTGGGGATTTTGGGGAGATTTTTGGGTGGAATTTGGGGGGATTTTGGGGAATATTTTCGGGTGGATTTGGAGGATTTTGGGGAGATTTTTTGGGTGGAATTTGGGGTTTTTCGGGAGGTTTTGGGTGGATTTTAGGACAATTTGTGAGGAGATTTTTGGGGGAAATTTGGGGTTTTGGGGGGAGATTTTGGGGAGATTTTTGGGTGGAATTTGGGGAGATTTTGGGGAGGATTTTGGGTGGATTTTTGGGTGGAATTTGGGGGATTTAGGGGAATATTTTCGGGTGGATTTGGGGGAGTTTGTGGGAGATTTTTGGGTTGAATTTGGGGTTTTTGGGGATTTTAGGACAATTTGTGAGGAGATTTTGGGGGGAATTTGGGATTTTTGGGGGAGATTTTGGGGAGATTTTTGGGTGGAACTTGGGGAGATTTTGGGGAATATTTTAGGGTGGATTTGGGCGATTTCGGGGGAGATTTTTTGGGTGGAATTTGGGGTTTTTGGGGAGGATTTATGGGAGATTTTTGGGTGGAATTTGGGGGTTTTTTGGGGAGGATTTTGGGGATTTTAGGACAATTTGTGAGGAGATTTTGGGGGGAATTTGGGGTTTTTGGAGGAGATTTTGGGGAGATTTTTGGGTGGAATTTGGGGGATTTAGGGGGAGATTTTTTGGGTGGAATTTGGGGTTTTTGGGGAGGATTTTGGGGAATTTGGGGAGATTTTGGGGAGGATTTTGGGGGAGATTTTTGGGTTAAATTTGGGGTTTTTGGGGATTTTAGGACAATTTGTGAGGAGATTTTGGGTGGAATTTGGGGAGATTTTGGGGGGAGTTTTGGGTGGAATTTGGGGGATTTAGGGGAATATTTTCGGGTGGATTTGGGGGATTTCGGGGCAGATTTTTTTGGGTGGAATTTGGGGTTTTTGGGGAGGATTTTGGGGATTTTAGGACAATTTGTGAGGAGATTTTGGGGGAAATTTGGGGTTTTTGGGGGGATTTTTGGGTGGATTTGGGGGATTTCGGGGGAGATTTTTTGGGTGGAATTTGGGGGTTTTTGGGGGGGATTTTGGGGGAGACTTTTTGGGTGGAATTTGGGGTTTTTTGGGGAGATTTTGGGGAGATATTTGGGGTGGAATTTGGGGGATTTTGGGGAGGATTTATGGGGAGATTTTTGGGTGGAATTTGGGGTTTTGGGGGGAGTTTTTGGGTGGAATTTGGGGGATTTAGGGGAGGATTTTGGGGAGATTTTTGGGTGGAATTTGGGGTTTTTGGGGAGGATTTTTTGGGGATTTTTGGGTGGAATTTGGGGAGATTTCGGAGAGGATTTTTGGGGGATTTTTTGGGGTTTTTGGGGAACGTTTTGGGGTCCCTGAGCCCGTCCCCACCCCAGGTGGAGGACGAGGTGTTCGAGGAGTTCTGCCGCGAGATCGGCGTCAGGAACATCCGCGAGTTCGAGGAGGAGAAGGTCAAGAGGCAGAACGAGATCGCCAAGAAAAGGTCAGGGCACCCCAAAAACCCCCAGGGCACCCCAAAAACCCCCAGGGACCCCAAAAAACCCTCAGGGCACCCCAAAAACCTCTCAGGGACCCCAAAAAACCCTCAGGGACTCCAAAAACCCCTCAGGGACCCCAAAAAAAGCCCCAGGGACCCCAAAAAAACCTCTGAGAAACCCCAAAAACATCTCAAAAATCTCTCAAAAAATCCTCTCAGGGAGCCCAAAAAACTTCTGAGAGACCCCAAAAACCTTTCAGGGACCCCAAAAACCCCCAGGGCACCCCAAAAACATCTCAGGGATCCCAAAAACCCCCAGGGCACCCCAAAAATCCTTTCAGGGACCCCCAAAAATCCTTTCAGGGACACCTAAAACCCTCAGGGACCCCAAAAACCCCCAGGGACACCAAAAATCCTTTCAGGGACCCCAAAAAACCCCCAGGACACCCAAAAAAAAAACATTTAGGACCCTAAAAACCCCTCAGGGACCCCCAAAAACCTCCAGGGCACCCCAAAAAACCCTCAGGGACCCCAAAAAAAAAACCATTTAGGACGCCAAAAACCCCCAGGGCACCCCAGAAATCCTTTCAGGGACCCCAAAAACCTCTCAGGGACCCCCAAAAATCCCTCAGGGACACCTAAAACCCTCAGGGACCCAAAAAAACCCTCAGAGACCCCAAAAACCTCCAGGGCACCCCAAAAATCCTTTCAGGGACCCCCAAAAAACCCTCAGGGACCCCAAAAAAGCCATTAAGGACCCCAACAAACATCTCAACAACTTCTCAGGAACCCCAAAAATCCCCTCAGAGACCCCAAAAAACCTCTGAGGGGAACCTCCAAGAACTTCTCAGGAACCCCAAAAAAACCCTCCAGGAGCCCCCAAAGCCTTTGGAGACCCCAAAAAACTTCTCAAGAACCCCAAAAATCCCCTGGGGACCCCCAAAAAACCTTCAAGGACCTCCAAAACCCCTCAGAGACCCCAAAAAACCTCTGAGAGACCCCCAAAAACCTCTCAGAGACCCCAAAAAAAGCTGCAAGGACCCCAAAAACCATCTCAAGGACCTCCAAGAACTTCTCAGGAACCCCAAAAAAAACCCTTCAGAGTCCCCCAAAACCCCTCAGAGACCCCAAAAAACCTCTCAAAGTCCCCAAAAAACCTCTGAGGAACCCCAAAAACCTCTGAGGAACCCCAGCAAACATCTCAAGAACCTCTGAGGAACCTCTCTGCTGTCCCCCAGGCTGGAGTTCGAGAACCAGAAGACGCGCTTGGGCATCCAGCTGGACTTCGAGCGCAACCAACTGCGGGAGGACCAGGAGAAGGTGCTGATGTGGGAGCAGGGCGTGCGCAAGGACGAGGCCGAGATCGAGAAGCTCAAGAAGGTTTGGGGACCTTTGGGTTCTTCTGGGTTCTTCTGGGGCTTTTTGGGGTTTTTTGGGGGTTTTTTGAGGTGTTTTGGGGTCTCGGGAGGTCCATGGTGGAGAAGAGCTGAGGTGGGACCAGGAGAGTGCAAGGATGAGGCCAAGATTGAGAAGCTCAAGAAGGTTTGGGGACCTTTGGGTTCTCCTGGGTTCTTCTGAGGCTTTTTGGGGTTTTTGAGGTTTTTTGGGGTCTTGGGATGCTCAAGGTGGAGAAGAGCTGAGGTGGGACCAAAGGACAGCAAAGATGGAGAAACTCAAGAAGGTTTGGGGACCTTTGGGTTCTTCTGGGTTCTTTTGGGGCTTTTTGGGGTTTTTGAGGTGGTTTGGGGTGGTCTTGGTGGAGAAGAGCTGAGGTGGGACCAGGAGAGTGTAAGGACGAGGCCAAGATGGAGAAGGTCCAGAAGGTTTGGGACCTTTGGGTTCTTCTGGGTTCTTCCGGGGCTTTTTGGGGCTTTTTGAGGTTTTTTGGGGTTTTTGAGGTGTTTTGGGGTCTTGGGATGCTCAAGGTGGAGAAGAGCTGAGGTGAGACCAGGGAGAGCAGAAGGACAGGAGAAATTGAGAAGGTTTGGGGACCTTTGGGTTCTTCTGGGTTCTTTTGGGGCTTTTTGGGGTTTTTTGGGGTTTTTTGGGGTTTTTTTGAGGTGTTTTGGGGTCTCTGGAGGTCCATGGTGGAGAAGAGCTGAGGTGGGACCAGGGAGAGCAGAAGGACAGGAGAAATTGAGAAGGTTTGGGGACCTTTGGGTTCTTTTGGGATTTTTTTGGGTTTTTGAGGAGTTTTGGGGTCTCGGGAGGTCCATGATGAAGAACACCTGAGGTGGGACCAGAAGAGCACAAGAACGAGGCCGAGATGGAGAAGCTCAAGAAGATTTTGGGGCTTTTTTGGGTTTTTTTTACATTTTCCCAGAAAGAGCAGCAGCACAGGAAGACCATCGAGAACTTTGGGTCATTTTGACCATTATTGATCATTTTTGACCATTTTTGACCATTTTTGGTGTCCTCCAGGAGGACCAGCAGCACATGAAGACCATCGATTCCTTTGGGGTGATTTTGTCCATTTTTTGGGTTATTTTGACCATTTTTGACCATTTCTGGGTGGTTTTTCAGGAGGACCTGCAGTACAATGAAGACCACTGATCATTTTTGTCCATTTTTGACCATTTTTGTCCATTTTTGTCCATTTTTGCCCATTTCTGGGTGGTTTTTCCCCAGGAGGAGCAGCGGCACATGAAGACCATCGATAACTTTGGGTTATTTTGGGTTCTTTTGTCCATTTTTTCTGTTCTTTTATCCATTTTTGTCCATTTTTGGGGTTATTTTGCCCATTTTTACCCATTTTTGTCCATTTTTGACCATTTTTACCCATTTTTGTCCATTTTTGCCCATTTTTGACCGTTTTTGCCCATTTCTGGGTGGTTTTTCGGGAGGAGCAGCGGCACATGAAGACCATCGATAACTTCGGGTTCTTTTGGGTTATTTTGTCCATTTTTGTCCATTTTTGTCCATTTTTGGGTGGTTTTTCAGGAGGAGCAGCGGCACATGAAGACCATCAATGGGTTACTTTGTCCATTTTTGTCCATTTTTGTCCATTTTTGACCATTTTTGGTGTCCTCCAGGAGGAGCAGCGGCACATGAAGACCATCGATAACTTTGGGTTATTTTGGGTTCTTTTGTCCATTTTTTGGGTTCTTTTGTCCATTTTTGTCCATTTTTGACCATTTTTGGTTTCCTCCAAGAGGAGCAGCGGCACACGAAGATCATCGATAACTTTGGTCCATTTTTGACCATTTTTGACCATTTTGTCTTTTGTCCATTTCTGACCATTTTTGGTAAGAAATTTCGGTTCTTTTGTCCATTTCTGACCATTTTTGGTAAGAAATTTGGGTTCTTTTGTCCATTTTTGACCATTTTTGGTGTCCCCCAGGAGGAGCAGCGGCACATGAAGATCATCGATAACTTTGGGTTATTTTGGGTTATTTTGCCCATTTTTGTCTATTTTTGTCCATTTTTGACCATTTTTGACCGTTTTTGCCCATTTCTGGGTGGTTTTTCAGGAGGAGCAGCGGCACATGAAGACCATCAATAGCTTACTTTGTCCATTTTTGTTCATTTTTGTCCATTTTTGCCCATTTTTGCCCATTTCTGTGTGTTTTTCCCCAGGAGGAGCAGCGGCGCATGAAGATCATCGATAACTTTGGGTTATTTTGGGTTATTTTGTCCATTTTTTGGTGTCCTCCAGGAGGAGCAGCGGCACATGAAGATCATCGATAACTTTGGGTTCTTTTGTCCATTTTTGTCCATTTCTGGGTGGTTTTTCAGGAGGAGCAGCGGCACATGAAGACCATCGATAATTTTGGGTTATTTTGCCCATTTTTGCCCATTTTTGCCCATTTCTGTGTGTTTTTCCCCAGGAGGAGCAGCGGCACATGAAGATCATCGACGAGACCATGGCGCAGCTGCAGGACCTCAAGAACCAGCACCTGGCCAAGAAGTCGGAGGTGAACGACAAAAACCATGAGATGGACGAGATCCGCAAGAAGCTGGGCGGGGCCAACAAGTGAGGGCGGGGCCCGAAGGGGTGTGGCCACCCAAAAGGGGTGTGGCCACCCAAAAGGGGTGTGGTCAGCCCAAAGGGGCGTGGCCAGCCCAAAGGGGTGGGGCCAATCAGGGGGTGTGAGCATCGAGTAAGGGCGGGGCCTAAATGGGTGTGGCAAAGGGGGCGTGGTCAGCGTGGGGTGGGGCAATTGGGGGTGTGGCCAAGAAGTGAGGGTGATGTCAAATGGGCGTGGCCAAGTTGAGGGTGTGGTCAATGGGTGGGGCTAAAGGGGTGGAGCCAGAACGTGGTGTGAGGAGCGTGTGGGCGTGTCCATGGTGGGTGTGGCCTTGTGGGCGTGTCTTCATGGGTGTGTCCATGTGGGCGTGTCCATGGTGGGTGTGTCCGTGTGGGCATGTCCATGGTGGGTGTGTCTCTTGCCGTGTCCCCATGCCCTGTCCCCATGTCCTGTCCCCATTCCCTGTCCCTACTCTGTGTCCCCACCATGTCCCTGTCCCCATTCCCTGTCCCCATTCCCTGTCCCTACTCTGTGTCCCCACTGCCCTGTCCCCGCCATGTCCCCGTGTCCCCACCACATCCCTGTGTCCCCACTGCCCTGTCCCCCATGCCATGTCCCTGTCCCCATTCTGTGTCCCCACACCCTGTCCCCACACCATGTCCCCACACTGTGTCCCTGTCCCCACACCCTGACCCCTCCATGTCCCTGTCCCCAGCCATGTCCCCACCATGTCCCCACCCTGTCCCCGTCTCCATTCCCGTCCCTGTCCCCATGTCCCTGTCCCCATGTCCCTGTCCCCTGCCATGTCCCCATCTCCTGTCCCCGTTCCCTGTCCCTGTGTCCTCCACCATGTCCTACTCCATGTCCCCGTGTCCCTGTCCCCACTGTGTCCCGTGTCCCTGTCCCCACCACGTCCCCATATCCTGTCCCCACACCACGTCCCCTGCCGTGTCCCCATGTCCCTGTCCCCATGTCCCTGTCCCCTGTCCCCATGTCCCTGTCCCCTGTCTCCATGTCCCTGTCCCCCATTCCCGGTCCCTGTGTCCTTCTCCCTGTCCCTGTCCCCACACCGTGTCCCCATCTCCTGTCCGCCTGTCCCTGTGTCCCTGTCCCCATCTCCTGTCCCCACACCATGTCCTGCTCCATGTCCCTGTCCCCTGCCCTGTCCCCATTCCCCGTCCCACACTGTGTCCCCATGTCCCTGTCCCCACCATGTCCCTGTCCCCACACCGTGTCCCATGTCCCCTGTCCCCACCATATCCCCCTGTCCCCACCATATCCCCATGTCCTGTTCCCACCGTGTCCCTGTCCCTGTCCCCACACAGTGTCCCCAGGGAGATGACCCACCTGCAGAGGGAGGTGACGGCCATCCAGACCCAGTGTCCCTGTCCCCACACTGTGTCCCCCATGTCCCTGTCCATGTCCCTGTCCACACCATGTCCCTGTCCCCACACTGTGTCCCTGTCCCCATGCTGTGTCCCCATGTCCCTGTCCCCACCATGTCCCCGTGTCCCCAGGGAGATGACCCACCTGCAGAGGGAGGTGACAGCCATTCAGACCCAGTGTCCCTGTCCCCATGGTGTCCCTGTCCCCGTGTCCCCAGGAGATGACCCACCTGCAGAAGGAGGTGACGGCCATCGAGACCAAGCTGGAGCAGAAGCGCAGCGACCGCCACAACCTCCTGCAGGCCTGCAAGATGCAGGACATCCGCCTGCCGCTGGCCAGGGGCTCCATGGACGACATCAGCCAGGAGGAGGTGACACCTGGGGACACCTGGGACACCCCTGTGACACCCTGGGACACCCGGGGACACCCCTGTGACACCCTGGGTCACCCTGAGCCACCCCTGTCCTCCTGTGTCACCCTGAGTTATCCCCATCCCCTGGGTGCTGCTGGCCAGGGGCTCCATGGGTGACATCAGCCAGGAGGAGGTGACACCTGGGGACACCGTGTGACACCCCATGACACCCCTGTGACACCCCTGTCCATCTGTGTCACCCTGGGTCATCCCCTGTCCATCTGTGTCACCCCCTGTCCTGCCACTGGCCAGGGGCTCCATGGACGACATCAGCCAGGAGGAGGTGACACCTGGGGACACCCTGGGACACCCCTGTGACACCCTGGGACATCCGGGGACACCCTGAGCCACCCCTGTCCTCCTGTGTCACCCTGAGTTATCCCCATCCCCTGGGTGCTGCTGGCCAGGGCTCCATGGGTGACATCAGCCAGGAGGAGGTGACACCTGGGGACACCCTGGGACACCCCTGAGTCAGCCTTGTTCTTCTGTGTCACTCTGAGTGTCCCCATTGTCCCCTCAGGGTGGTGGCACCGGTGAGGACCCTGTGTCACTCTGAGTGTCCCCATTGTCCTCTCAGGGCGGTGGCACTGCTGAGGACGCCGCTGGCAGCTCCAGCCATGTCCCCTCATTGTCCCCATTGTCCCCTCAGGGCGGTGGCATGGCTGAGGACCCTGTGTCACTCTGAGTGTCCCCATTGTCCCCATTGTCCCCTCAGGGTGGTGGCACTGGAGAGGACCCTGTGTCACTCTGAGTGTCCCCATTGTCCCCTCAGGGCGGTGGCACGGCTGAGGACGCCGCTGGCAGCTCCAGCCATGTCCCCTCATTGTCCCCATTGTCCCCATTGTCCCCTCAGGGCGGTGGCACGGCTGAGGTCCCTGTGTCACTCTGAGTGTCCCCATTGTCCCCTCAGGGCGGTGGCACGGCTGAGGACCCTGTGTCACTCTGAGTGTCCCCATTGTCCCCATTGTCCCCTCAGGGCGGTGGCACGGCTGAGGACGCCGCTGGCAGCTCCCAGCGCAGCTCCAGCCTCTACGCCCGCGAGGCTCTGATCGAGATCGACTACAGCGACCTGCCGAGGAGCTCAAGGTGAGACACCTGGGCACAGCTGGGCACACCTGGGCATGGCCTGGGCACAGCTGGGCATGGCCTGGGCACACCCAGTACACCCTGGGTACATCCTGGGCACACCTGGGCACCTGGGCATGGCCTGAGCATGCCTGTACATCTGGCTACACCTGGGCATGTCTGGGCACACCTGGGCATGGCCCAGGCATGGCCTGGGCACACTTGGACATAGCTGGGCATGGCCTGGGCACACCTGGCACACCTGGGCATGTCTGGGGACATCCAACACACCTGGGCACACCCGGGCATACCTGGGCATACCTGGGCATACCTGGGCATACCTGGGCATGTCTGGGGACACCTGGGTACACCTGGGCATACCTGGGCACACCCAGGCATACCTGGGTACACCCCGCGCACCTGGGTCCACCTGGGCACACCCCAACATTCCTGGGCTTGCCTGGACATGTCCCCAATGTCCCCAATGTCCCCAATGTCCCCAGTGTCCCCAATGTCCCCAGGACGCGCAGGCCGAGGAGGAGATCCAGCAGGAGATGGCCGCCCTGCAAGCAGCGGCTGTGTCCCCATGTCCCCAATGTCCCCAATGTCCCTCACACCCCTGATGTCCCCAATGTCCCCAATGATGTCCCCATGTCCCTCACACCCCTGATGTCCCCAATGTCCCTGTGTGTCCCCGATGTCCCCATGTCCCTCACACCCCTGATGTCCCCGATGTCCCCAATGATGTCCCCATGTCCCTCACACCCCTGATGTCCCCAGTGTCGCCAATGTCCCCATGTCCCTCACAGCCCCGATGTCCCCATGTCCCCAGGATGCTCAGGCCGAGGAGGAGATCCAGCAGGAGATGGCCGCCCTGCAGCAGCGGCTGTGTCCCCATGTCCCCAATGTCCCCAGTGTCCCTCACACCCCTGATGTCCCCAATGTCCCCAATGATGTCCCCGTGTCCCCAGGACGCGCAGCGCCGAGGAGGAGATCCGTCAGGAGATGGCCGCCCTGCAGCAGCGGCTGTGTCCCCATGTCCCTGTGTGTCCCTGATGTCCCCAATGTCCCCAATGATGTCCCCGTGTCCCCAGGACGCCCAGGCCGAGGAGGAGATCCGGCAGGAGATGGCCGCCCTGCAGCAGCGGCTGACGGAGCAGCAGAGCGTCCTGCAGCGCATCGCCGCCCCCAACATGAAGGCCATGGAGAAACTGGAGAGCGTCAGGGACAAGTTCCAGGAGACCTCTGATGGTGGGGACACCGTGGGGACACCATGGGGACATGGGGGAGACACTGTGGGGACATGAGGGGGACAAGTTCCAGGAGACATCGGATGGTGGGACACTATGGGGACACTGTGGGGACATGGGGGAGTGTCCACAAGTTCCAGGAGACATCGGATGGTGGGACACTCTGGGGACACCATGGGGACACTGGGAGGACATGGGGGAGTGTCCACAAGTTCCAGGAGACCTCTGATGGTGGGACACTCTGGGGACACCATGGGGGACACTGGGGGGACATGGGGGAGTGTCCACAAGTTCCAGGAGACCTCTGATGGTGGGACACCAGGGGACAAGGGGACACGGGGGACACCAAGGGGACCATGGGGGGGGACATGAGGAGACACCACGGGGACATGGGACAGTGTCTGTGACAAGTTCCAGGAGACGTCCAATGGTGGGACACTGGGGGGACACCATGGGGACGCTGGGGGGACACCATGGGGGACGAGTTCTAGAAGATTTGGATGGTGGGACACTGTGGGGACACAGGGGGACATGGGGACAAGTTCTAGTAGACCTTGGATGGTGGGACACCGTGGCGATACGGGGACAAGTTCTAGTAGACCTTGGATGGTGGGACATGTGGGGACACCATGGGGACACGGGGAGGGGACAAGTTCTAGTAGACCTTGGATGGTGGAACACTGTGGGGACACCCATGGGGACGTGGTGGAACGTGGTGGGCACACGGGACAGTGTCTGCGACAAGTTCAGGAGACCTCGGATGGTGGGACACGTGGGGACGTGAGAGGACGTGGTGGGGACACCATGGGGACGAGTTCCAGGAGATCTCAGATGGTGGGACACCATGGGGACAAGTTCTAGGAGACCCTCGGATGGTGGGACACCATGGGGACACTGGGGGGACACCATGGGGACGAGTTCTAGAAGATTTGGGATGGTGGGACACTGTGGGGACACAGGGAGACATGGGGACAAGTTCTAGTAGACCTTGGATGGTGGGACACCGAGGCGATACGGGGAGAAGTTCCAGGAGACCTCGGATGGTGGGACATGTGGGGACGTGAGAGGACGTGGTGGGGACACCATGGGGACAAGTTCCAGGAGACCTCGGATGGTGGGACACCAGGGGGACACCATGGGGACAAGTTCCAGGAGACTTTGGAGGGTGGGACATGGGGGACGTGGAGGGGACGTGGAGTGTCCCCTGGGTGTCTGTGGTGTCCCCTGGGTGTCCCTGATGTCCCCTGGGTGTCCCTGATGTCCCCAATGTCCCCCAATTGTCCCCAGAGTTCAAAGCCACCCGTGAATGTGCCAAGAGGGCCGAGCAGGCGTGTCCTGACCCCACTGTCCCCACGGCTGTCCCCAATGTCCCATAGGTGTCAGTGATGTCCCCAGTGTCCCCATGGGTGTCCCCAATGTGTCCCCAGAGTTCGAGGCCGCCCGCAAGCGCGCCAAGAAGGGCCGAGCAGGGCTGTCCTGGGGATGTCCCCATGGTGTCCCCAGTGTCCCTGTGGCTGTCCCTGGGTGTCTGTGATGTCCCCAATGTCCCCATGGGTGTCCCCAATGTCCCCTGACTGTCCCCTGCTGTCCCAGAGTTTGAGGCCGCCCGTAAACGCGCCAAGAAGGCCGAGCAGGGCTGTCCTGGGGATGTCCCCATGTCCTGACCCCAATGTCCCCACAGCTGTCCGTGGATGTCTGTGATGTCCCCAATGTCCCCTGATGTCCCCTGCTGTCCCCAGAGTTCGAGGCCGCCTGTAAACGCGCCAAGAAGGCCAAGCAGGGCTGTCCTGACCCCAATGTCCCATGGCTGTCCCCTGGGTGTCTGTGATGTCCCCAGTGTCCCCATGGGTGTCAGTGATGTCCCCTGACTGTCCCCTGATGTCCCCACTGTCCCCATGGCTGTCCCTGCTGTCCCCTGGCTGTCCGTGGGTGTCTGTGATGTCCCCAGTGTCCCCATGGGTGTCCCCAATGTCCCCAATGTCCCCTGATGTCCCCGCAGAATTCGAGGCCGCCCGCAAGCGCGCCAAGAAGGCCAAGCAGGCGTTTGAGCAGATGAAGAAGGAGCGCTTCGACCGCTTCAACTCCTGCTTCGAGGCCGTGGCCACCAACATCGACGAGATCTACAAAGCGCTGTCCCGGAACAGCAGCGCGCAGGTGAGGCTGGCACACACCTGGGCACACACCTGGGCACAGCTGGCACACACCTGGGCACACACAGCGCTGTCCCGGAAACAGCAGCGCGCAGGTGGGCACGGCTGGCACACACCTGGGCACACCTGGGCACACACCTGGGGGGGCACACACAGAGCTGTCCCGGAACAGCAGCGCGCAGGTGGGCACACCTGGGCACACACCTGGGGGCACACACCTGGGGGGCACACACCTGGGCACACCTGGGCACACACAGAGCTGTCCCGGAACAGCAGCGCGCAGGTGGGCACAGCTGGCACACACCTGGGGGGCACACACCTGGGCACCTGTATGGGCTGGCACAGCTGTCACACAAAGCGCTGTCCAGGAACAGCAGCACGCAGGTGGGCACGGCTGGCACACACCTGGGCATCAGGGGCACACACCTGGGCACACACCTGGGGGGCACACCTGGGCACACACCTGGGCACCTGGGCAGGCTGGCACAGCTGTGACACACAGCGCTGTCCAGGAACAGCAGCACGCAGGTGAGCGGGCACACAGCTGGGCACACACCTGGGCATGGGGCTGGCACACACAGCGCTGTCCTGTAACAGCAGCACACAGGTGGGCACACACCTGGGCACACACCTGGGCACACACCTGGGCACACACCTGGGCACGGGGCTGGCACACACCTGGGCACACCTGGGCAGGCTGGCACAGCTGTCACACACAGCACTGTCACGGAACAGCAGCGCACAGGTGGGCACACCTGGGCACACACCTGGGCATGGCTGGCACGCCTGAATGGGCTGGCACACACCTGGGCAGGTGGGCACACCTGAATGGGCTGGCACACACCTGGGCATGGCTGGCACACCTGTATGGGCTGGCACACACCCCTGGGCATGGCTGGCACACCTGAATGGGCTGGCACACACCTGGGCATGGCTGGCACACCTGAATGGGCTGGCACACACCTGGGCATGGCTGGCACACCTGAATGGGCTGGCACACACCTGGGCATGGCTGGCATGCCTGTATGGGCTGGCACACACTTGGGCAGGTGGGCACACCTGGGCACACCTGGGCACGGGGCTGGCCCCGCCCATCCCAGGTGTTCCTGGCCCCAGGGAGCCCTGGCTGTGACACCTGGGTCACCTCAATGTCCCCTCAATGTCACCTGGGTCACCTCAATGTCTCCTGAATGTCTACATGTCCCCAGTGTCACCTCAATGTCACCTGGGTCACCTCAATGTCCCCAATGTCCCCTCAATGTCCCCAATGTCCCCAGTGTCCCAATGTCACCTCAGTGTCCCCAATGTCCCCAATGTCCCCAGTGTCACCTCAATGTCACCTGGGTCACCTCAGTGTCCCCTGAATGTCTCCTGAATGTCTCCAATGTCCTCAGTGTCCCAATGTCCCCAGTGATGTCCCCAATGTCACCTCAATGTCCCCTGTGTCCCCCCAGGCGGTTCCTGGGCCCTGAGAACCCCGAGGAGCCGCACCTGGACGGGATCCATGACAGTGTGTCACCTCAGTGTCACCTGCGTCACCAATGTCTCTATTGTCCCCAATGACCCCAGTCATGACTCCAGTGTCACCTCAATGTCCCCTGAGTGTCCCCAACGTCCCCAATGATGTCCCCAGTGATGTCCCCAATGTCCCCAGGCGTTCTGGGCCCCGAGAACCCCGAGGAGCCGCACCTGGACGGGATCCATGACAGTGTGTCACCTCAGTGTCCCCTGTGTCACCAATGTCTCTATTGTTCCCAATGTCACCTCAATGTCCCCAATGTCCCCAGTGATGTCCCCAATGTCCCCCCCAGGGCGTTCCTGGGCCCCAAGAACCCCGAGGAGCCGCACCTGGACGGGATCCATGACAGTGTGTCACCTCAGTGTCCCCAATGTCTCTGTGTCCCTATTGTCCCCAGTGTCACCTCAGTGTCCCCAATGTCCCCAATGATGTCCCCAGTGTCCCCAGTGATGTCCCCAATGTCCCCAATGATGTCCCCTGTGTCCCCCAGGCGTTCCTGGGCCCCGAGAACCCCGAGGAGCCCTACCTGGACGGCATCAATTACAATTGCGTCGCCCCGGGAAGCGTTTCCGGCCCATGGACAACCTGTCCGGGGGGGAGAAAACGGTGGCAGCGCTGGCCCTGCTCTTCGCCATCCACAGGTGGGACCCCGAAAACACCCGGGGGGACCCAAAAACCCGGGGGGACCCCAAAAATCCCGGGGGAAATCCTAAAATCCCGGGGGAAATCCCAAAAACTGAAGGGGGTGTCCCAGTTTTGGGGTGTCCCCACTTTTGGGGTTCCCCACTTTCGGGGTGTCCCAGTTTCAGGGTTGCCCACTTTTGGGGTGTCCCAGTTTTGGGGTGTCCCACTTTTGGGGTGTCCCATTTTTGGGGTGTCCCAGTTTCGGGGTTCTCCATTTTTGGGGTCCCCCATTTCCGGGCTCTCCCCGCAGTTACAAGCCAGCCCCGTTTGGGGTGTCCCATTTTGGGGGTGTCCCAGTTTCGGGGTGTCCCAGTTTCGGGGTGTCCCAGTTTCGGGGTGTCCCATTTCGGGGTGTCCCATTTTGGGGTGTCCCATTTTGGGGGTGTCCCAGTTTCGGGGTGTCCCATTTTGGGGTGTCCCAGTTTCGGGGTGTCCCATTTTTGGGGTGTCCCATTTCGGGGTTCCCCATTTCCGGGCTCTCCCCGCAGTTACAAGCCGGCCCTGTTTGGGGTGTCCCACTTTCGGGGTGTCCCATTTTTGGGGTGTCCCAGTTTCGGGGTTCCCCTTTTTTGGGGTTCCAGTTTCGGGGTTCCCATTTTTGGGGTGTCCCACTTTCGGGGTGTCCCACTTTCGGGGTGTCCCATTTTTGGGGTGTCCCAGTTTCGGGGTTCCCCTTTTTTGGGGTTCCCAGTTTTGGGGTGTCCCAGTTTCGGGGTTCCCAGTTTCGGGGTTCCCATTTTTTCGGGTTCCCAGTTTCGGGGTTCCCCATTTCAGGCTCTCCCCCGCAGTACAAGCCGGCCCCGTTTGGGGTGTCCCAGTTTCGGGGTTCCCCTTTTTTGGGGTTCCCAGTTTCGGGGTTCCCATTTTGGGGTGTCCCCCAGTTTCGGGGGTCCCCAGTTTCAGGGTTCCCCCTTTTTTGGGTTCCCAGTTCGGGGTTCCCATTTTTGGGGTGTCCCATTTCGGGGTTCCCCATTTCCGGGCTCTCCCGCAGTTACAAGCCGGCCCCGTTTGGGGTGTCCCAGTTTCGGGGTTCCCCTTTTTTGGGGTTCCCAGTTTCGGGGTTCCCATTTTTGGGGTGTCCCAGTTTCGGGGTTCCCCAGTTTCGGGGTTCCCCTTTTTTGGGGTTCCCAGTTTCGGGGTTCCCATTTTGGGGTGTCCCAGTTTTGGGGTGTCCCATTTTGGGTCCCCCATTTCGGGGTTCCCCATTTCCGGGCTCTCCCCGCAGTTACAAGCCGGCCCGTTCTTCGTGCTGGACGAGATCGACGCCGCGCTGGACAACACCAACATCGGCAAGGTGGGAATTTGGGGGGGCCCCTCCCCACTTTTGGGGGTCCCCTCCCCTTCTTTGGGGTCCCTTCTCCTTTTTTGGGGTCCCCTCCTCATTTTGGGGGTCCCCTCCTCATTTTGGGGCTCCCCCATGGGATTTTGGGTCACCCCAGCCTCGTTTTCCCCCTTACGGAGCTGATTTTTGCACCTCCAATCCCCAAATTTTGGGGCTCCCCTCCCAATTTTGGGGTTCCTCAACCGATTTTTTGGGGTGCCCTCCCCAATTTTAGGGTTCCCCTCTCCTTATTTTGGGGTGCCCTCCCCAATTTTGGGGTCCCTTCCTCATTTTGGGGTCACCCCAATCTCATTTTCCCCCTCATGGAGCTGATTTTTCTACCCCCATCCCCCAAATTTTGGGGGTTTCTCACCCCAATTTTGGGGGTGCCAGGTCCATTTTTTGGGGTGCCAAGGCAGTTTTTGGGGGTCCATTTTTTGAGGTTCTGGCTTCATTTCTTTGGGGTGCCAGGTGCATTTTTTGGGGTGCCAGGTTCGTTTTTGAAATTTCGGCTCCACGTTTTGGGGTGCCAAGCCAGGTTTTGTGTTTCTAGGTTCGTTTTTTGGGGTTCCAGGTGGGTTTTTGGGGTGCCAAGTGCATTTTTGAGGTTTTAGGTTCATTTTTTGGGTGCTAGGTCTGGTTTTGGGTTCCAAGTCCCTTTTTTGGGGTGCCTGGTCTGTTTTTTTGAGGTTCTTGGTTCATTTTTTGGCGTTCCAAGTCCATTTTTTGAGGTTCTACGTTCATTTTTTTGGGTTCCAGGTGGATTTTGGGGTGCTGAGTGCATTTTTTTGAGTTTCTAGTTTCATTTTTTGGGGTGCCAAGTGCATTTTTTGAGGTTTTAGGTTCATTTTATGGGGTGCCAGGTCTGGTTTTGGGTTCCAAGTCCATTTTTTGGTGGTACCAGGTCTATTTTTTTTGAGGTTCTTGGTTCATTTTTTGGTGTTCCAAGTCCATTTTTTGAGTTTCTAGGTTCATTTTTTGGGGTTCCAGGTGGGTTTTTGGGGTGCCAAGTGCATTTTTTTGAGTTTCTAGTTTCATTTTTGGGCTGCCAAGTGCATTTTTTGCGTTTCTAGTTTCATTTTTGGGGGTGCCAAGTGCATTTTTTGAGTTTCTGGGTTCATTTTTTGGGGTGCCAGGGTGGTTTTCAAGATGCCAAGTTCATTTTTTTTAGGTTCTTGGTTCATTTCTTTGACCTTCCAGGCCATTTTTTGGGGGTGCCGTGTCTGGTTTTGGGGGTGCCAAGTGCATTTTTTTGTGGTTTCAAGTCCGTTTTTTGGGGTGCCAGGTCTGGTTTTGGCTTCCAAGTCCATTTTTTGGGGTGCCAGGTCTATTTTTTTGAGGTTCTTGGTTCATTTTTTGCTGTTCCAAGTCCATTTTTTGAGTTTCTAAGTTCATTTTTTGGGGTGCCGGGGTGGTTTTTGGGACGCCAAGCCCATTTTTGGGGGTTCCAAGCCCGTTTTTGGGGGTTCCAAGCCCATTTTTGGGGGTTCCAAGCCCGTTTTTGGGGGTGCCAAGCTGGTTTTTTGGGGTCCCCAGGTGGCCAATTACATCAAGGAGCAGTCGGCCGCCAACTTCCAGGCCATCGTCATCTCCCTCAAGGAGGAATTTTACACCAAGGCCCAGAGCCTGATCGGCGTCTACCCGAGGTACCAAAAAAAATCCCCAAAAACCGCCCCAAATTCCCCTGAAATACCAAAAATCCCCCAAAAACGGCCCCAAATTCCCTGAAATACCAAAAACCCCAAAAAAGGCCCCAAATTCCCCTGAAATACCAAAAATCCCCCAAAAACGGCCCCAAATTCCCCTGAAATACCAAAAAATGCCCCCAAAAAACTCCCCAAAAATACCCAAAAAAAACTCCCTGAAAATTCCTCAAATATCCCAAAAATACCCAAAAACTCCCCAAAAAATACCTCAAATACCCCAAAATTACCCCAAAATTACCTCAAATACCCAAAATAACCTCCAAAAATTCTCAAATATCCCCAAAATATCTAAAACATCCCCAAAGAACTCCCCAAAAGTACCCCCAAAATATCCCCAAAATAACCTCAAAAAATTCCTCAAATACCAAAAAAACACCCCAAAAAACTGCCCCAAAAAATACCTCAAATACCCCCAAAATACCCCAAAATTGCCCCAAAATAACCTCCAAAAAATATCTCAAATATCCCAAAATTACTCCAAATACCCCAAAATTACCCAAATACCCCAAAACAACTCCCCAAAAGTACCCAAAATACCCTAAATACCAGAAATAGCTCCCAAAAAATACCCCATAATACCCCAAATACCCCAAAACATCCCCAAAATTACTCCCCAAAGTACCCCTAAATACTCAAAATACCCAAAATACCCCCAAAGTACCCAAAATACCCCAAATACCCCAAAATAACTCCCCCGAAATACCCCAAATACCCCAAAATAACTCTCCCAAAATACCCCCAAAGTACCCAAAATACCAAAAATACCCCAAAATACTCCAAAAAAATACCCCCATAATACACCCCAAATATCCCAAAATAGCCCAAAATAACTCCCCTAAATACCCAAAATACCCCAAAATTACTCCCCCGAAATACCCCAAAATAACGCCCAAAAATACCCCCAAAGTACCCCAAATACTCCAAAATAACTCCCCCAAAATACCCCAAATATCTCAAAATATCCCCAAATACCCAAAATACCCCAAATACCCCAAAATAACTTCCCCAAAATACCCAAAATAACTCCCAAAAAATACCCCCAAAATACCCCAAATACCCCAAAATACCCCAAATACCCAAAATACCCCAAAATAACTCCCCCTAAATACCCCCAAAATACCCCAAAATAACTCCCAAAAAATAACTTCCCCAAATACCCCAAAATAACTCCCCCAAAATACCCTAAATAACCAAAATACCCAAAATATCCCCAAATACCCCAAAATACCCCAAATACCCTAAATACCCAAAATAACTCCCAAAAAATACCCCCCAAATACCCCAAAATATCCCCCAAATACCCCAAAATAACTCCCCCAAACAACCCCAAAGTTCCCAAATATCCCCAAAATACCCCAAATACCCCAAAATAAGTCCCCCAAAATACCCCAAATACCCCAAAATACCCCAAATACCCCAAAATAAGTCCCCCAAAATACCCCAAAATATCCCAAAATACCCCAAAATAACTCCCCAAAACCACCCCCAAAGTACCCCCAAATACCCCCAAAATACCCCAAAATACCCAAAATACTCCAAAATAACTCCCCCTAAATACCCCAATATCCCCAAATACCCCAAAATAACCCCAAAGTACCCAAAATACCCCAAAATACCTTCCCCAAAGTACCCTAAATACCCCAAATACCCCGAAATATCCCCAAAATACCCCAAAACTGAGGGGCTCATGGGGGAGGGGGGGGTCTCAAAAACCCCAAAATTGGGGGGAGGGGCTCAATGGGGGGAGGGGCTCCATTGGGGGAGGGGCTCAATGGGGGGAGGGGCTCAATGGGGGCGGGGCTCCATTGGGGGAGGGGCTCCATTGGGGGCGGGGCTCCATTTTCGGGATGGGTTTTTGGGGGGTTCAGGGGGATTTTGGGGTCACAGGGATTTTTTGGGGGGGGGTCCCAGGCCGGGCTGTGACCCCTCCCCCTTTCCCCTCCCCTCCCCCCCCCCAGCAAGGCGATTGCGTCATCAGCAAAGTGCTGACCTTTGACCTCACCAAGTACCCGGACACCAACCCCAACCCCAACGAGCAGTGACCCCCAAAATCCCGGGGACACCCCCCAAAACCCAGCGTGACCCCCCCCCAAAATCCTGGGGACACCCCCAAAACCATCGTGACCCCAAAACCCTGGGGACCCCCCCAAAATCAACGTGACCCCAAAATCCCGGGGACCCCCCCCCCAAAAATCATCATGACCCCAAAATCCTCAGGCCCCCCCCCCAAAAATCCCGGGGACTCCCCCAAAATATCCTGGGGCACCCCCCAAAACCATCATGACCCCAAAATCCCGGGGACCCCCCCCAAAATCATCGTGACCCAAAACCCTGGGGACCCCTCCCAAAATCATCGTGACCCCAAAATCCTCAGGACCCCCCCTCAAAAATCCCGGGGACCCCCCCCCCCAAAATCATCGTGAAACCCCCCAAAAATCCTGGGGAACCCAAAATCCTCAGGATCCCCCCCCAAAAATCCTGGGGACACCCCAAAACCATCATGACCCCCCCCAAAATATTGGGACACTCCCAAAATCAGCGTGACCCCAAAACCCTGGGGACCCCCCCCAAAATCAGCGTGACCCCAAAATCCTCAGGACCCCCCCCAAAATCATCGTGACCCTCCCCAAAATATCTTGGGGACACCCCCAAAACCATCATGATCCCAAAACCCTGGGGACCCCCCCTCAAAAATCCCGGGGATCCCAAATCATCGGGACCCCCCCCCCAAAATCATCAGGACCCCAAAATCTCCAGGACCCCAAAATCTTTGGGACCCCCCCCAAAAAATAATCAGGATTCTCCCCACAAGGACCCCCAAAATCCCGGGACCCCAAAATCTTCAGAATTCCAAAATCCTGGGGACTCCCCAAAAATCTCCTCGGGACACCCCCAAAAATCATCGTGACCCCAAAATCTCTGAGACCCACCCAAGGACCCCCAAAATCACGGTGACCCCAAAATATCCTGGGACCACCCCCCCCAAAAAATCCTCAGGATCCCAAAACCCTGGGGGCCCCCCCCAAATTTCATCATGAGCCCCCCAAAAAATCCCCAGGATCCCCCCCGAAATCGTTGTGACCCCAAAATCCTGGGACCCCAAAATGATTGGGACACCCCAAAAAATCCTCGGGACCCCCCCCCAGAATCTCCAGGACCCCAAAAATCCTGGGAGCCCCCCCCAGGACCCCAAAATTATCGGGACCCCCCCACTCAAAATCCGGGGACCCCCCAAAAAATAATCAGGGTTCTCCCACAGGGACCCCCAAAATCCCAGGACCCCAAAATCCTGGGGAACCCCCAAATCCCAGACCCCCCCCAAAATCACAAAAAATCATCGGGACCCCCCACAGCACCCCCCAAAATCATCGGGACCCCCCCCCAAATCCCCAAATTTTCAGGAGCACCCCAAAATCCTTGAGCGTCCCCCACCCCAAATTTTGGGGTCCACCCAAAAGTCCCTCTGGGTGGGGAACCCCACAAATATTGGAGACCCCCCCCCTCAAATTTGGGGTCTCTGGGTGCCCCCGCCTGAAATTTTGGGGTCCCCCTAAGGTCCCTGGTTGGGATTTGGGACCCCCTAAAATTGGGGACCCCCCCCAAATTCTGGGGTCTTTTCTGGGGTCTTGAACACCCCCCAAATTCAGGAGTCCCCCAAAATTCCCTTGGGTGGGGATCCATAATAATTGGGGACCCCCCAAAATTTGGGGTCCTCTAGGGGGTCCTGGACCCTCCCCCCCCCAAATTTTGGGGTCCCTGGGTGCCCCCTCCCACAAAATTTGGGGTCCCCCAAATGTCCCTTGGGTGGGGATCCCCAAAATTGAGACCCCCCCCCTGCCAAATTTTGGGGTCCCGGGGTGCCCCTGCCCCACATTTTGGGGTCCCTCTGAAACTCCCTTGGGTGGGGATCCCCTAAAATTGGGACCCCCCCCCCCCCCAAATATTTGGAACTGCCCAAATTTGGGGTCCCCCCAAAAAATTCCCTCGGGGGATGGGGGGGTGAGGATCCCCAAAATTCGGACACCTCCCCTAAATTTGGGGTCCCCTATGGGGTCCCTGACCCCCCCCCCAATTTCGGGGTCCCCGGGGTGCCCCCCCCCGATTTTGGGGTGTCCCCCCCCTCCCCCTTCCCCCCCCAATCATGTCCTGCCCCTCCCCCCCCCCCCCCCGCGGTTTTTATGGAATTGCCCCGGATTTGGGGAAGGAAAACGAACGTTGAATAAAATGAAATAAAAAAGTAATTAAAAGAAAATTAATCAAATTAAAATTAATTAAAATTAAAACGGAAATGAAGGAGGGGGGAGGGGGATCTATAGGGGATCTGTGGGGGCTGTGGGGGATCTATAGGGGGATCTATGGGGGATCTATAGGGGGATCTGTAGGGGGGATCTGTGGGGGCTATAGGGGATCTATAGGGGGATCTGTAAAATCCATAGGGGGGCTATAGGGGATCTGTGGGGGCTAGAGGGGATCTATAGGGGATCTATAGGGGATCTATATGGGCTATAGGGGGATCTATAGGGTGGCTATAGGGGATCTGTGGGGGCTATGGGGTATCTATAGGGGATCTATATGTGCTCTATAGGGTGGCTATAGGTGATCTATAGGGGATCTATCGGATCTATAGGGGATCTATAGGGTGGCTATCTATAGGGGGCTATGGGGGATCTATAGGGGGATCTGTAGGATCCATAGGGGGCTATAGGGTATCTGTGGAGGGCTATGGGGGATCTATAAGGGGGCTATAAGGAATCAATGGTATCTATAGGGGATCTATAGGGGGATTTATAGGATCCATGGGGGATCTGTGGGGCCTATAGGGGATCTATAGGGGGATCTATAGGCAGCTATAGGGGAGTTATTTGGGATCATCAGGGGAGCTATAGGGTGGCTATGGGGGATCTATAGGGGGATCTGTAGGATCCATAGGGGGCTATAGGGGATCTATAGGGGATCTATATGGGCTATAGGGGATCTATAGGGGCTATGGGGGATCTATAGGGGGATCTGTAGGATCCATAGGGGGCTATAGGGTATCTGTGGAGGGCTATAAGGGATCTATGGAGGATCTATAGGGGATCTATAGGGGGATCTGTAGGATCCATAGGGGGCTACAGGGGATCTATAGGGGGCTATGGGGGATCTATGAGGGGGCTATAAGGAATCGATGGGGATCTATAGGGGATCTATAAGGGATCTATAGGGGATCTATATGGGCTATAGGAGATCCATAGGGGATCCGTGGGGGCTATGGGGGATCTATAGGGGGATCTGTAGGATCCATAGGGGGCTATAAGGGATCTATGGAGGATCTATAGGGGATCTATGGGGGATCTGTAGGATCCATAGGGGGCTACAGGGGATCTATAGGGGGCTATGGGGGATCTATAAGGAATCAATGGGATCTATAGGGGATCTATAGGATCTATAGGGGATCTGTGGGGGCTATAGGAGATCTCTAGGGGGATCTATAGGCAGCTATAGGGGAGTTATTTGGGATCATCAGGGGAGCTATAGGGTGGCTATAGGGGATCTATAGGATCTGTGGGGGTCTAGAGGAGGCTATAGGGAATCTATAGGGGATCTGTGGGATCTGTTTGGGATCTATTGAGGATCTATAGGGAATCTATAGGATCTATAGGGGATCTATGGGGATCTATAGGGGATCCATAGGGGATTTATTTGGGATCATTAGGGGATCTATATGGGCTATAGGCGATCGATAGGGGATGTATAGGATCTATAGGGGATCTATATGGGCTGTAGGAGATCTATAGGCGGGCTATAGGTGATCTATAGGGGGGCTGTAGGATCCATAGGGCATCTGGAGGAGGCTATAGGGGGAAGCTATAGGGATGTCTAGGGCGCTTGTAGGGATCTATAGGGGATCCATGGGGGCTATAGGGGATCTATAGGGGGGCTGTGGGGGCTCTATAGGGGATTTTACTTGGGATCTATGGGGGATCTGTAGGATTCATAGGGAATCTATAGGGAACCTATGGGGGCTATAAGGGGATCTGTAGGGGGGCTGTAGGGGATCTATAGGGGATCTGTGGGGGCTATGGGGGATCTATAGGGGATCTATAGAGGGGCTGTGGGGGCTCTGTAGGGGATTTATTTGGGATCTATAGGGGATCTATAGGGAATCTATGAGGGCTATAGGGGATCTATAGGGGGGCTGTGGGGGCTCTGTAGGGGATTTATTTGGGATCTATGGGGGATCTATAAGGGATCTATAGGGGATCTATAGGGTGGCTATAGGGGATCTGTGGGGGCTATAGGGGATCTATAGGGGATCTATATGGGCTATAGGGGATCTATAGGGGATCTATAGGAGACTGTGGGGGCTCTATAGGGGATTTATTTGGGATCTATAGGGGATCTATAGGGGATCTATGGGGGCTATAGGGGATCTATAGGGGGCTGTAGGGGATCTGTGGGGCATTTCTAGGGGACTGTGGGGGATCTATACAGGATCCCTATAGGGGATCTATAGGGGGGTTTTAGGGGATCTATACGGGACCTCTACGAGCTATAGGGGATCTATAGGGGATCTATGGGGTTATAGGGGATCTATGAGGGGCTATAGGAGACCTGTAGGGGGGCTGTAGGGGATCTATGGAGGATCTATAGGGAACCTATAGGATCTATAGGGGGGCTATAGGAGACCTGTAGGGGGGCTATAGGGGATCTGTGGAGGATCTATAGGGGCTATAGGATCTATAGGGGGGCTATAGGAGACCTGTAGGGGGGCTGTAGGGGATCTGTGGAGGATCTATAGGGAATCTATAGGATCTATAGGGGGGCTATAGGAGACCTGTAGGGGGGCTGTAGGGGATCTGTGGAGGATCTATAGGGGCTATAGGAGGGCTATAAGTGATCTATAGGGGATCTGTAGGATCTATAGAGGATCTACAGGCACTGTGGGGATCTATAGGGGATCTGTGGGGGCCATAGGGGATCTGTGGGGGCTATAGGGGATCTATGGGGGCTATAGGGGATCTGTGGGGGCTATAGGGGATGTGTGGGGGCCATAGGGGATCTGTGGGGGCTATTGAGGATCTATACAA
>NW_026948517.1:124189-171998 GCF_035770615.1 Melospiza melodia melodia
TGGGGATGTAGAGGCTGTGTGGATATGAGGGATGTGAGGACAGGGACGCCCCCAGATATTGGGGGGATATGGGGAGTGTGGGACATATGGGGGGTACGGGGGATTTGGGGGTCTGAGGGTATTGGGGATGTGGGAGTATGGGGGGTGTTGGGGGATATGGGGATAGGGACGCCCCCATAGCTGGGGGATGGGGGGGTTTGGGGGTCTGGGGGTATCGGGTATATGGAGGATGTGGGGGATGTGGAACTTGTGGGGGTATAGGGTGGATTGGGGGGGATATGGGAGATGTGGGGGATATGGGGTATGGAACATATGGAACCTGTGGGGGATATGGGGGCGATATGGAACCTGTGGGGGATATGGGGGCATAGGGGGTGTAGGGCATGTGGGGGGCGATATGGGGGTTTGGGAGGTAGGGGGGGTATGGGGAGGATATGGGGGTATGGGACATGAGAGCGGTGTGGGGGATATGGGGGGATATGGAACTGGTGAGGGGTATGGGGGACACGGGATATGGGGGCTGTGGGGCACGTAGGGGTATGGGAGGATATGGGGGGGATATCGGGGTTTGGGACATGTAGGGGATATGGGGGGCTATGGGGGCTGTGGGTGAGTGGGACATTTGGAGAAATGGGGAGATATGGGGGGGATATGGGGGAGAGATGGGGGTTTGGAACATAGGGGGGATGTGGGGGTATGGGGGAGATATGGGGGGATATGGGGCTTAGAGGCATGTAGGGGATATGGGGGGCATTGGGGGATTTGGGGGTATGGGGGGATTTGGGGGTTAGAGGCATGTAGGGGATATGGGAGAGATATGGGGATGTGGGGATTTGGGGATATGGGGGGCATCGGGGGATTCGGGGGGATGTGGGGTAGGGGGTGTCAGGGGTGTGGGTGGGATATGGGGCAGTGTGGGGCGTGTAGGGGCCATGGGGGGGGAAATGGGGGTGTGGGGGCTTGGCACATGTGGGGGGATGTGGGGGGATGTGGGGATTGGGGGGTGTGGGGGATATGGGGGGGACGTGTCGGGGTGTGGGGGGATGTGGGGTGTGGGTTATGGGGCACCACGATGGGGCCAGAGTGGTTATGGGGTGGGGGGCGCTGTTTGGGGGTGCAGAAGCTCGGGGTCACGGGGGGGTGACGGTGGGGGGGGGGTGGGGTCACCGAGGGGTCACCGGGACCGGGTTTGGGGTGGGGTCACTGGGGTGGGGAGGGTGTATTGGGGGGGGGTCGTGGGGCTGGAGACCCCCTGGTTTGGGGAGGGGAGGGGTTCCAGGGGGTGGCGGGGAGCCCAGGATTGGGGGTGCAGGGGTGGGGAGGGGGTCACGGGGGGGGTCACAGGGAAGAGACCCCGATTTTGGGGTGGGGAGGGGTTTGGGGGAGCCCCGGGTTTGGAGGCAGAGAGGGGATTCGGGGGGGGGTGGGGTCATGTAGAGGGGACCCCAATTTTGGGGGGTTCATGGAGTGGGGAGGGGGCTTGGGAGGGCAGGGAGCCCGGATTTGGGGTGTCCAGACCAGGACGGGGGTCTCAGGACCCCCAAGGGAGGGTGCCAGGGATGCCCAAGGGTTCAGGAACGCAGCCCCAAAAAATTGGGGATCCCCAAATCCATATTGGGGATCGGAGATTCGGGAACCTGGGATCTGCCAAAATCTGCAGGATTTGGGGATCTGGGACCCCCCAAAATCTGGGATTTGGAAATCCACAATCTGGGACCCCCCTCAAAATCTGGGTTTTGGGGATCTGGACATCCCCAAAATCTGGGATTGGGCTGTCAGGGACATCCCCAAAACTGGGGATCTGGGATTTGGGGGTGCAGAATACGGGACTCCCACCAAAACGTGGGATTGGGGGTCCCAGGGCTGTCCAGGCCAGGTCAGGGGGTCCTGGACCTTGTGGGGTTGGGTCGGGGGTCCCAGGGCCGTCCATCCTGGGTCAGGGGGGTCTCAGGGATGTCCAGACCAGGGCGGGGGTCTCAGCACCCCCAAGGGGGTCCCAGGTTGCCCAGGTCGAGCTGGGGGTCCCAGGGCCATGCAGGCTGGATCAGGGGGGTCCCAGGGCCGTATGGGCAGGGTCAGGGGGTCCTGGACCTTGTGGGATTGAGTCAGGGGGTCCCAGGGCTGTCCACCCCGGGTTAGGGGGGTCTCAGAGATGCCCAGACCAGGGCAGGGGTCTCAGGTCCATCCAGGCTGGGCCAGGGGGTCTCAGGTCCACCCATCGCAGGCCAGAGGGGTCCCAGGGATGTCCAGATCAGGGCAGGGGTCTCAGGACCCCCAAAGGGATCCCAGGGCCATTTGGGGCTGGATCAGGGGGTCCCAGGGCCGTCCATCCCGAGTCAGGGGGGTCTCAGAGATGCCCAGACTGAGTCGGGGGTCTCAGATCCACCCATCCCGGGTCAGGGGTCTCAGATCCACCCATCCTGGGTCAGGGGGGTCTCAGATCCACCCATCCCGGGTCAGGGGGTCTCAGGGATGCCCACACCAAGCTGAGGATCCCAGCTCCATCCATCCCGTGTCAGGGGCTCCCATCCGTGCCCAGAACCGTCCCCGCCCAGCCCGCGGTGCCACCCCCGTGTCCCCTCCGTGTCCCCAGGGCCACGCGGACGCCGAGGCTCAGTACCAGAACCACCTGGAGGCCGAGGGGCTCTACGGGGACCCCGAGCTGCCGTACCCGGCCCGAGGCGAGCGGGACCTGCCCTACCCGAGCCACGGCGACCCCGACGGGGCCTACCCGGCTCACCTGGAGCGCGACGGGACCTACCCCGAGCACCTGGAGCACGACGGGAGCTACGCGGAGCACCTGGAGCGGGAGCGGCCCTACCCCGCGCACCTGGAGCGGGACGCGGCCTTCGAGGCGCTCACCGAGCGGGACGGACCCTACACGGGCCGCGGCGAGCACGAGCGGCCCTACCCGAGCCGAAAGGAGCGGGACAGACCCTACCTGAGCCGAGCCGAGCGCGACGGGCCCTACACGGCCCGCATGGAGCAGGAGGGGCAGTTCCACGGCTGCCTGGAGCGGGACCTCCAGTACCAGCCGCACCTGGACAGGGACGGGCAGTACCCGGGCAGGATGGAGCAGGACGGGCAGTACCCGGGCAGGATGGAGCAGGACGGACAATACTCCAGCAGGATGGAGCAGGACGGACAATATTCCAGCAGGATGGAGCAGGACGGACAATACTCCAGCAGGATGGAGCAGGATGGACAATACTCCAGCAGGATGGAGCAGGACGGACAATATTCCAGCCGCATGGACCGGGAGGGGCCGTACCCGGCGCGGCTGGAGCGGGACGCGCAGTACCCGGAGCGGGACGCGCAGTACCCGGAGCGGGACGCGCAGTACCCGGCGCGGCTGGAGCAGGAGGGGCCGTACCCGGCCCGCTTGGAGCGGGAGGCGCCGTTCCGGGCCCGGGACGGGCACTACGGCAGCTGCTGGGAGCGGGAGTGGGCGCGGGGGCCGCTGAGCCGCGGCGCCTCCCGCAGCTCCAGCCCCGGCGGCGGACACAGCACCAGCGCCAGCACCAGCCCGGCCACCACCCTGCAGCGCAAGTACGGGATACGGGGGGACACAAAAATACCGGGAATGGGGAGGGGGAATGGCGCTAAAATGGGATTGGGGAATGGAAAATGATCCTAAAAAATGGGATTGGGGACACGAAAATACCGGGAATGGCGCTAAAATATGGGATTGGGGAACGGAAAATGATCCAAAAAATGGGATTGGGGACACAAAAATACCGGGAGTGGGGAGGGGGGAATGGCACTAAAATGGGATTGGGGAATGGAAAATGATCCTAAAAAATGGGATTGGGGACACGAAAATACCGGGAATGGCGCTAAAATATGGGATTGGGGAACGGAAAATGATCCCAAAAAATGGGATTGGGGACACAAAGATACCGGGAGTGGGGAGGGGGAATGGCACTAAAATGGGATTGGGGAATGGAAAATGATCCTAAAAAATGGGATTGGGGACACAAAAATACCGGGAGTGGGGAGGGGGGAATGGCACTAAAAATGGGACTGGGGAGGGGAATAGTGCCAAAAAATGGGATTGGGGATGGGGAATGGCCCCAAAAAATGGGATTGGGAACAGCTGCAAAAACTAGATTGGCACCAAAAAACGGGGTTAGGGTGGGGAATGGCCCTAAAAACTGGGATGGGAACGGCACCAAAAATGGCAGTCGGGAATGGTCCCAAAATCAGGGATTGGGGTGGGGAATGGTCCTAAAAACGGGATTGGGGAGGGAATGATCCTAAAAACGGGATTGGGAACAGCACCAAAAACGGCAGTCAGGAATGGCCCCAAAAAATGGGATTGGGGAGGAATGGTCCTAAAAAATGGGACTGGGGAGAGGGATGGTGCCAAGAAATGGGATTGGGAACGGTACCAAAGACAGGATAGGGAATGGCCCCAAAAAACGGGATTGGGGTGGAGAATGGTGCCAAAAAATGGGATTAGGGTAGGAGTCAAAAAATGGGATTGGGAGGGGGATGATGTCAAAAAATGGAATTGGGGAGGTGAATGGTGCTAAAAATGGGGGGGAATGGCCCTAAAAATGGGATTGGGTTGGGAACGGCACCAAAAACGGGACTGGGGAGGGGAATGATCATAAAAAATGGGATTGGGAACGGCCCCAAAAAACGGGGTTGGGTGTTGGGAATGGTCCCAAAATCTGGAGTCAGGAATGGCCCCAAAAAACGGGATTGGGAATGGGGAATGGCCCCAAAAACAGGGATTGAGAACGGCCCCAAAATCTGGGATTGGGATGGGGAATGGCCCTAAAAACAGAATTGGGAATGGCACAAAAAACTGGAGTCAGGAACAGCCCCAAAAACCAGGATTGGGGTGGGGAATGATCCTAAAAATTGGGATTGGAGGGGGGAATGGTGCCAAAAAATGGGATTGGGGTGGGGAACAGCAAAAAATGGGATTGGGGATGGAGAACAGCACCAAAAAATGGGATTGGGAAGGGTCCTAAAATCCAGGATTGGGGATTGGGAATGGCCCCAAAATCAGAGGTCGGGAATGGCCCCAAAATCAGGGACTGGGGATGGGGAACGGCCCCAAAAAATGGGATTGAGAGCGAGAAACAGCCCTGAAAACAGGAGTTGGGAATGGCCCCAAAAAATGGGATTGGGGATTGGGAACAGTCCCAAAATCTGGGACTGGAGAGCAGGGGTTCAGGAGCACACCCCAAAATTGGGGATCTGGGATTTGGAACTTCCCAAAATCAGGGATTTGTGGGATTGGGGATTCCCAAAATCTGGGATTTGTGGGATTCGGGATTCCAAAATCTGGGATTTATGGGATTGGGGATTCCCAAAATCTGGGATTTGTGGGATTCGGGATTCCCAAAATCCAGGATTTGGGATCAGGGACTCCTCCTCCAAAATCCAGGATTTGGATCAGGGACTCCTCCCTCCAGCCTCCAAAATCGGGGATTCGTAGGATTGGTGATTCCCTCCCAAAATCGGGGATTTGGAGAATTGGGATTTCCAAAATGAGGGATTTGTGGGATTTGAGATTCCCTCCCAAAATCGGGGATTTGAGGGATCCATGACTTCCCAAAATCAGGGATTTGTGGATTGGAGATTCCCTCCCAAAACTGGGGATTTGAGATTCCCAAAAATTGGGGATTTGTGGGATTCGAGATTCCTAAAATCGGGGATCTGGGATTCAGAACTTCCCAAAATTGGGGATTTGTGGGATTTGGGATTCCCAAAATCCTGGATTTGGGATTTCTGAAATCGGGGATTTGTGGGATTTATGATTCCCAAAATGGGGGATTTAAGGATCTGGGATTTGGGATTTCCCTTCCCCAAAATCGGGTATTTATGGGATTTGTGAGGTTTGGGATTCCCAATTTCGGGATTTTTTTGGCTGCGGCCCCTCCCCCATCCGCCCCCCTGGGGGGGAGGAGCAGGTGCGGGACCCGCGGGGGGGGAGGGGCGACGTCAGAGCCCCCCCCCCCGGGCACCGTCTGTCTGTCCGGGGGCACCTGGGGACAGACGGACCGGGGATTTTGGGGGATTTTGGGGGGTTTGGGGGGATTTTGGGGGAGATTTTGGGTTGGATTTTGGGTTGGATTTTGGGGCAGTATGGGGGATTTTGGGGAGGGGATTTTGGGGAGATTTTTGGAGGGGATTTTGGGGAGGGGATTTTGGGGGGGATTTTGGGGAGGGGGATGTTGGGGGAGGGGTCTCTGCCCTTCACTGACCCCTCCTCCCCTTTCCCCCCCCCAGGTCGGATCGCGACAGCTCCAGGACAGTGAGGTCAGTGCTGCCCCTCCCCCACCGCGCCCCTCCCCCTCCTTCCCCTCCCCTCCCCCCCCTCGGACGCCTGGGTCCCCTCCCGGGGTGTGGGGGTGGTGGGGGGGGGGTGTCAGGTGAGTCGCGACAGCGCCGTTCTGTCGCGACAGGGCCCTTCTGTCCCGCCATTACCCCCCCTTTCCCACGCATGTCGCGACAGTGACGCGCTGCGCTGGAGCCGCTGTGTCGCGACAAGGCTGATATATCGCGACAGGGCTGATATATCGCGACAGGGCCGATCTGTCAGGGCAGCCCCCAGCGCGTCGTGTCGCGATAGGGCCGGCGCGTCGCAGCGGCGCTGACGCGTCGCGACAGGGCGGTCCCCGCGCTGTGACAGTGTCACGACATGCGTCATGTCGCGACAGGCGGGGCCGCGCGGGTGCCGGGGCGGCGTTGCCGGGCGACGGCGCGGGCGGTGACAGCGGCGACAGCGCCGGGGGAGGCGACAAACGGGGGGGGCGTTGCCGTGGTAACGGGAGCAGAATCCCCCCAAAAATGCCCAAAATGGCCCCAAAACTGCCCCGGGGGGAGGGGCCGGGGTGTGACACGGACAGGGCAGGGGACAAGGACAGAACGGGGGGGACACCGAGGGTGACACCGGGCAGGGGCTGGTGTGGCACGGTGTGACGCTGGGTGTGACATTATGGGTGACACTGGGTGTGACGTTTTGTGTGTGACACCGAGTGTGGCACCGGGTGTGACGTTCTGTGTGTGACAATGTGTGACACTGGTGTGACAGCAGGTGACATCGTGTGACATTGTGACACTGGGTGTGGCACCGGGTGACATTGTGTGACACTGTGTGACATTGTGTGACACAGTGTGTGGTGCTGGGTGTGGCACTGGGTATGACATTATGAGTGGCAGTGGGTGTGGCATCGGGTGACACTGGATGTGGCACTGTGTGTATCAGTGTGTGACATTGTGTGTGACATTATGGGTGACACTCGATGTGACACTGTGTGCGTCAGTGTGTGACATTGTGTGTGACATTATGGGCGACACTGGATGTGACACTGTGTGTGTCAGCGTGTGACATTGTGTGTGACATTATGGGTGACACTGGATGTGACACTGTGTGTGTCAGTGTGTGACATTGTGTGTGACATTATGGGTGACACTGGATGTGACACTGGGTGTGACAGCAGGTATGACATGGGTGACGCTGTTATGTGACATTGTGAGACATCATGTGACATTGGGTATGGCACTGGGTGTGACACTGTGCGACAGCAGGTGTGACATTTTGTGACACTGAGTGTGACCCTCTGTGTGTCAGTGTGTGACACTGGGTGTGACACTGTGTGACAGCGGGTATGACGTTGTGTGACACTGGGTGTGACACTCTGTGTGTCAGTGTGTGACATTGTGTGTGACACTGGGTGTGACAGTGGGTGTGACATTGTGTGACACTGAGTGTGACACTGTGTGTCAGTGTGTGACACTGGGTGTGACACTGTGTGTGTCAGTGTGTGACATTGTGTGTGACACTGGGTGTGACATTATGAGTGACATTGGGTGTGGCCCTGGGTGACATTGTATGACACTGTGTGTGACACTGCATGTGGCACCGGGTGTGACATTGTGTGACACTGTGTGTGACACTGCATGTGGCACCGGGTGTGACATTGTGTATGTTGACACTGTGTGTGTCAGTGTGTGACACTGTGTGACATTGCATGTGGCACTGGGTGTGACATTATTGTTGTTGACACTGTGTGTGTCAGTGTGTGACACTGGGTGTGGCACTGGGTGTGACATTGTGTGACACTGTGTGTGACACTGTATGTGGCACTGGGTGTGACATTGTTGTTGTTGACACTGTGTGTGTCAGTGTGTGGCACTGGGTGTGACATTGTGTGACACTGTGTGTGACACTGTGTGTGACACTGGGTGTGGCACTGGGTGTGACATTGTGTGACACTGTGTGTGTCACTGTGTGACACTGGGTGTGGCCCTGGGTGACATCGTGTGACATTGTGTCTGTTGACACTGTGGGTGTGTCTCTGTGACGCTGTGTGTGACATTATGTCACATTGGATGTGACATTGTGTGACATCGTGTGACATGGGCGTGACACCGGGTGTGTGACACTGTGTGTGACATTATGTGGCACTGGGTGTGTCAGTGCAGGTGACGCTGGTGTGACACCGTGTGACACCGTGTGCAAGAGCATGTGACAGTGCATGTGACATCAAGGGCAGTGTGACACTGAGTGTGACATGAGTGTGACACTGAGAGTGACACCATGATACTGTGTGTGACACTGAGTGTGACACTGTGACACCATGTGACACTGCCAGGGTGTGACACCCTTGTGTGACCCCTGTGTGATGGCATGTGACACTGTGTGTGACACCGTGTGTGACATTGTGTGTGACACCGGGTGTGACACCGTGTGTGACACCGTGACACCGTGTGTGACACCGGGTGTGACATTGTGTGTGACATTGTGTGTGACACCGGGTGTGACACCACTTGTGACATTGTGTGTGACACCGCATGTGACACCGCGTGTGACACCGCGTTGTGACACCGTGTGACACTGTGCCAGGGTTGTGCGGGCTGTGCAAGGGCCACGTGGCAGTGGTGACACCGCGTGTGACACCGTGCCAGGGTGTGACACCAGGTGTGACCCCCATGCAAGAACCATGTGACAGCGGTGGCACCGTGTCGTGGCACTGTGCCAGGGTGTGACACCGTGCAACCCCGTGCCAGGGTGTGTCACAATGGTGACGCTGCATGTGGCAATGGTGACACCGTGTGGCACTGTGTGACACCGTGCCAGGGTGTGACACCGGGTGTGACCCCTGTGCGAGGGTGTGTGACAGTGGTGACACCGTGTGTGACACCGTGTGTGACACTGCATGTGACGCTGTGGCACCGTGCCAGGGTGTGACACCGTGCAACCCTGTGCGAGGGCATGTGACAACGGTGACACCGTGTTGTGACACCGTGCCAGGGTGTGACACCTTCGTGTGACCTCTGTGCGAGGGCATGTGACAGCGGTGGCACTGTGTGTGACACCGCGTGTGACAACGGTGGCACTGTGTGTGACACCGCGTGTGACAATGGTGACACCGTGCCAGGGTGTGACACTGTGCAACCCCGTGCAAGGGCGTGTGACAATGGTGACACCGTGTGTGACACTGTGACACCGTGCCAGGGTGTGACACCGTGCAACCCTGTGCGAGGACCATGTGACAGTGGTGACACCGCGTGTGACAGTGCATGTGACACTGTGTGTGACCCGTGTAACCTCGTGCAAGGGCATGTGACAATGGTGACACAGCGTGTGACACTGTGTGTGACACTGTGGGTGACACCGTGCCAGGGTGTGGCACCAGGTGTGACCCCTGTGCGAGGGCAGTGCCGGGGTGTGCGCGGGCCATGTGACACCGTGTGTGACACCGTGTGTGACACCGTGTGTGACACTGTGACACCGCGTGTGACACCGTGTGTGACACCATGTGTGACACTGTGACACCGTGTGTGACACCGTGTGTGACACCGTGTGTGACACTGTGTGTGACACTGTGACACTGTGTGTGACACCATGTGTGACACTGTGTGTGACACTGTGACACCGTGTGTGACACCGTGTGTGACACCATGTGTGACACTGTGTGACACTGTGACACTGTGTGTGACACCATGTGTGACACCGTGTGTGACACCGTGTGTGACACCATGTGTGACACTGTGACACCGTGTGTGACACCGTGTGGCACCGTGTGTGACACCGTGTGTGACACCGTGTGTGACACTGTGACACCGTGTGACCCCGTGTCACACGGTGCCAAGGTGGTGGCACCCCCGTGCCAGGGCCATGTGCGGGTGTGCCGGGCTGTGTCCCCTCCCTGTCCCCTCCTTGTCCCTCTGCCTGTCCCTGTCCCTGTGCAGGGCTGTGTCCCCTCTGTCCCTGTCCCCTCCCTGTCCCTGTCCCTGTGCCAGGCTGTGTCCCTTCCCTTCCCTGTCCCTGTCCCCTCCCTGTCCCTGTGCTGGGCTGTGACTCCGGTGTCCCTGTCCCCATGTCCCTGTCCCCTCCTTGTCCCTCTGCCTGTCCCTGTCCTGTGCAGGGCAATGTCCCCTCTGTCCCTGTCCCCTCCCTGTCCCTGTCCAGGCCGTGTCCCCCCTGTCCCTGTTCCTGTCCCCTCCCCTCCCTGTCCCCATGTCCCTCCCTGTCCCCATCCCATGTTCCCATGTCACTGTCCCCATCCCAGGCCGTGTCCCTGTCCCCTCTCTGTCCCTGTCCCCTCTCTGTCCCTGTCCCCATATCCCCCCATGTCCCTGTCCCCTTCCTGTCTCCCTGTCCTGTCCCCATCCCTGTCCCCTCCTTGTGCTCATATCCCTGTCCCCCTGTCCCTGTCGCTGTCCCCTCCCTGTCCCCATGTCCCCGTTCCTGTCCCAGGCAGTGACTCCAGCATCCCTGTCCCCCTGTTCCAGGCCATGTCCCCATGTCCCTGTCTCTGTCCCCGCCTGTCCCCCTGTCCCTGTTCAGGGCCATGTCCCTGTCCCCGCGCTGTCCCCCTCCTGTCCCTGTCCCCATATCCCTGTGCCTGTTCAGGGCCATGTCCCTCCTGTCCCCATGTCCCTGTCCCCACATCCCCACGTCCCCCTGTCGCCATCCCTGTCCCATCCCTGTCCCCTGTCCCCGCCCCCTGTCCCTGTTCAGGGCCATGTCCCCGCTGTCCCCGCGCTGTCCCCATCCCCTGTCCCTGTCCCCGCTGTCCCCGCGCTGTCCCCAGGGTCGGGCAGGGCCGGAATTCCGCCCGGGCCCTTCCGGACCGGGGGGGGGGGAGGGGCAGGAAAGGGGGGGAGGGGCAGCGGCCGGACCGGCCGGACCGAGGGACCGGACACCCCAAAAACCCCCAGGACACCCCAAAGCCCCCCAGGACAGCCCAAAATCCCACCCGGACACCCCAAAAACCCCCAGGACACCCCAAAAACCCCCAGGAGACCCCAAACCCCACCCAGACACCCCAAAATCCCCCAGGACACCCCAAAATCCCCCCAGGACACCCCCGGACACCCAAAACCTCCCCCAGATACCCCGGACACCCCAAAATACCCCCAGATACCCCCGGACACCCCAAAATACCCCCAGGACACCCCCGGACACCCCAAAACCTCCCCTAGATACCCCGGACATCCCCCCCGGACCCCCAAATCCCCCCGGACACCCCAAAACCCCCGCGGACCCCCCAGCTCGGCCCCCCATGCCGTGAGTGTGACCCTGGGGACATTTGGGGATATTGGGTGGGGGGAGGTGACCCCCAGGACCCCCCCCCGAGTGGGATTTGGGGATTTTGGGGGTCCGGGGGGGTTTGGGGGGGTCAGGGCCGGACCCGCCGCCCCCGCGGCCCCTCCCCCCCCGCTGGATCCCCCCCCCCCGCCCCTCCCCCCACTCGTGTCCCCCTCCCTCCCCCCTCTCGTGTCCCCCGTGTCCGTCTGTCCGTCCGTCCCGTCCCCCCCTCCGGCTCTTGACTCGTTTCTCTCCTCTCTCTCCTCCCTGTCCGTGTCTGTCTGTCCGTCCGTGTCCCTTCCCCGTGTCTGTCTGTGTCCCCCACCCCGTGTCCGTCTGTCTGTCCGTGTCCCCCTCGCACTGCGTTCGTCTGTCCGTCCATGTCCCCTCCCATGTGTCTGTCTGTGTCCCCCACCCCGTGTCCGTCTGTCCGTCCGCGTCCCCCCACCCTGTGTCCATCTGTCCATCCGTGCTCCGTCCCCTGCGTCCGTCTGTCCATCCGTGTCCCCTCCCCATGTCCGTCCGTCCATGTCTCGCCGTGTCTGTCTGTCCGTCCATGTCTCGCCGTGTCTGTCTGTCCATCCATGTTCCCCCGTGTGTCTGTCCATCCATCCGTGTCCCCCTGCCACGTCTGTCTGTCCATGCCCTCCCCGTGTCCGTCTGTCCATGTCCTCCCCGTGCCCATCCATCCATCCATGCCCCCCCCATGTCTGTCTGTCTGTCTGTCTGCCATCCAACCCTCCCCCCAATCCATCTGTCCCCCCCACTGTCCATCCCTGTCCATCTGTCCATCCCTGTCTGTCCGTGCCCCCCTCTGTGCGTCCCTGTCCGTCTGTCCGTCCTGCCACAGTGACTCGTAGCCATCTGTCCCCTCCCCTCTGTCACCCCCTGCCCGTTGTCCCCACGTCCATCTGTCCCTCGGTGTCCTGTCTGTCCCCCTGTCCATCATCCCTCTGTCCCCTGTCTGTCCGTCTGTCCCCTGCTGTCCCCCATCCACCTGACTGTCCCCGCTGTCCGTCTGTCCCCTGCTGTCTGTCTGTCCCCACCGTCCGTGTGTCCCCCTCCATCACCTCCTGACCACTGTCCCCATCACCCATTGTCCATCTGTCTGTCCCCTGTCCATCTGTGTCCCCCTGTCCATCTGTCCATCTGTGTCCCCCTGTCCCCCTCCCTGTCCATTGTCCCCCTGTCCATCTCTGTATCCCTCTGTCCATTGTCCCTGTGTCCATCCGTGTCCCCCTGTCTGTCCCTGTGTCCATCTGTCTGTCCCCTGTCCGTCGCCCGTCCCTGTGTCCTGTCCTTCTGTGTCTCCCTGTCCATCTGTCCATCCATGTCCCCCTGTCTTTCCCCTGTCCATCTGTCTGTCCCCTGTGTGTCCCCTGTTCCCGTGTCCATCTGTCTGTCCCCTGTGTGTCCCCTGTCCCCATGTCCATCTGTCTGTCCCCTGTGTCCATCTGTGTCCATCTGTCCATCCCCCGTCTGTCCCCTGTCCATCCGTGTCCATCTGTCCGTCCCCCCGCGTGTCCCTGTGTCCATCCGTGTCCATCTGTCTGTCCCTCTGTCCATCCGTGTCCGTCTGTCCGTCCGTCCCTCCGCGTGTCCCTGTCCCTGTGTCCATCCGTGTCCATCTGTCTGTCCCTCTGTCCATCCGTGTCCGTCTGTCCGTCCGTCCCCCCCCCCCCCCGTGTGTCCCTGTCCCCTCCAGGTGCCACCCTCGGGTGCTTTGGCTGCTCCAACCTCCCCCCGCCCGCAGGTAAGAGCCCCCTCCCCACACAGCGCACCCGGGCTCCCGTGGGGGCCACAGGGACCCCTGGGACCCATAGGGGCCACAGGGACCCCCGGGACCCCATAGGGACCCCCAGGCTCCTATGGGGGCCATAGGGACCCCCGGGATCCCATAGGGGCCATAGGGACCCCTGGCAGCTATGGGGGCTCTATAGGGACCCCCAGGATCCCATAGGGGTCATAGGGACCCCCAGGCTCCTATGGGGGCCACAGGGACCCCCGGGACCCCATAGGGGCCACAGGGACCCCCGGGACCCCATAGGGGCCATAGGGACCCCCTGGAATCCTATGGGGGCCATAGGGACCCCCGGGACCCCATAGGGACCCCCAGGCTCCTATGGGGGCTCTATAGGGACCCCCTGGATCCCATAGGGGTCATAGGGACCCCTGGGACCCACAGGGGCCATAGGGACCCCCAGGATCCCATGGGGGTCATAGGGACCCCCGGGACCCATAGGGGGCTCTATAGAGACCCCCACGATCCCATAGGGGCCATAGGGACCCCCACGATCCCATAGGGGCCATAGGGACCCCCGGATCCTATAGGGGACAATATAGATCCCTATAGGGGCCATAGGGACCCCTGGGATCCCATAGGGGCTTTATAGGGACCCACAGGATCCTATAGGGGCCATGGGGGACCCCCAGCACCTATGGGGGATCTATAGGGACCCTCGGGATACTATAGGGGCTTGATAGGGACCCCAAGACCTATAGGGGCCCATATAGATCCCTAGAGGGGCTCTATAGGGACCCCCAGCGCCTGTAGGGGCCCTATGGATCCCAGGGCCCATATAGGGGCCCATATAGATCCCTAGAGCTGCCATAGGGACCCCCTGGACCTATAGGGGCCATAGGGACCCCAGAGCCCATATAGGGGGCCATATAGATCCTTGTAGGCGCCATAGGGATCCCTATAAGGAACATATAGATCCCTATAGGGGTCAATATAGAATCCCTATAGGGAACATCTAGATCCCTATAGGGGCCATAGGGACCCCTGCCACCTATGGGGGCTCTATAGGGCCCTTACAGATCCCTGTAGGGCACATACAGATCCCTATAGGGGCTCTATAGGAACCTCAGGGTCCTACAGGGACACTTGTGGATCCCTCTAGGGCCCATATAGATCCCTATAGGTGTCAATATAAAATCCCTATAGGGGCCCTTATAGATCCCCATAGGGGCCCTTATAGATCCCCATAGGGGCCCTTATAGATCCCTATAGGTGTCCATATAAAATCCCTATAGGGGCCCTTATAGATCCCCATAGGGACCCATATAAAATCCCTGTAGGGGCCACATAGGAGCCCATATAGACCCCTATAGGGGCCGTACACACCCCAGGGTCTCTATAGGGGCCCATATAGGGGCCATACAAACCCCTGGGTCTTTCTAGGGCCATATAGACCCCTATGGGGGCCGTACAGACACCAGGGTCTCTATAGGGGCCCATATAGAGCCCCTTTAAGGGCTATATAGGTCCCTATAGGGGCCGTACACACCCCAGGACCCTATAGGAGCCCATATAGATCCCTATAGGGGCCATACAAACCCCAGGACCCTATAGGAGCCCATATAGATCCCTATAGGGGCCATACAAACCCCAGGACCCCATAGGAGCCCATATAGATCCCTATAGGGGCCATACAAACCCCAGGACCCCATAGGAGCCCATATAGATCCCTATAGGGGCCATACAAACCCCAGGACCCTATAGGAGCCCATATAGATCCCTATAGGGGCCATACAAACCCCAGGACCCCATAGGAGCCCATATAGATCCCTAGAGGGGCCCATAGGGTCCATGTAGACCCCTACGGGGGCTGTACAGACCCCAGGGCCCTATAGGGGTCCCCATGGCCCTATAGGGATCCCCATGGCCCTACGGGGGTCCCCAGGCCCTATAGGCATCCCCAGGCCCTATAGGGGTCCCCAGGCCCTACAGCATCCCCAGGCCCCTATCAGGGTCCCCAGACCCTATGGATCCTCATGGCTCCATAGGGTGCCCGTGGCTATATCAGGATCCCCAAGGCCACTGTAGGGGTCCCCAGTCTCTATATGGATCCCCCGGCCCCTATATGAATCCCCAGCCCCTATAGGGGGGATCCCCATGGCTATATCGGGATCCCCAGGCCCTATATGGATCCCCTGGGCCCTATAGGGATCCCCAGACCCCTATAGGGATCCCCTGGCCCTTATAGGGCCCCCATGCCCCTGTAGGGATCCCCAGACCCCCATATGGATCCCCGGCCCCTATAGGGCCCCCATGGCCCCCATATGGATCCCCGGCCCCTATAGGGCCCCCATGGCTATATCGGGATCCCCAGGCCCTATATGGATCCCTATGGCCCCTACAGGGCCCCCATGGCCCCCATATGGATCCCCGGCCCCTACAGGGCCCCCACTGGCGCCGCCCGCTCCTCCCCCGGCCGCAGTTTGGGGGCGGTTGCCATGGCAACGCCTCCATCCCGGCGCTATTTTGGGGAGGGGGCGGTGCCGAGGGTGGGGATGGGGGCGGGGCTAAAGGGGGGGGACCCCGCGGCCTCGCCCCTCCCCCCCGGGGAACCCCCCCTCCCCTCCCCCCGTCCCTCATCCCCCGCCGCGTTCCCATGGCAACCGCCGCCCCCCGCCCGCCGCGTCGCCATGGCAACCGCCATCCACCGGGGGGGGCGCTCTGCGCATGCGCAGCGGGACGGGGACACCTCCCCCCCAACTCCCCCTCCCCTCCTTGGGGACCCCCGGCCTTGGGGGGGGCCTGGGGGCTCCTCCCCCCATCGGGGACCCCCCAGTTGATTCCGGGGGGGGAACCCCAATTATATGGGGCGCCCCCTCCCAATCTGGGCGTGGTTTCTTCTTTTTTTTTGGGGGGGGACACACACGCCCCCCCCCATTCCATGTCACAGGGACCCAGGCGTCCTCCCCTCCCCCCCCGCCCCCCCTCAGGACCCTCCCCCAAATCCCCCCCACCCCAAATCCAGGGGGGTCTCGGTGTCCGGGCACGCGCAGAGCGGTGGGGGGGGGGGGGCGGGGGGAGGAGGGGGGGGGGGGTCTCTGCTCGGCTCCTCCCCCTCCCCCCCTCACCCCCCCCGCCCCGCCCGGCCGGGCCCTGGTTCCGCTGCGGAGGCGCCGGGGGCTCCCCCAGCCCCTCCCCCACCCGGGACCCCTCCCCCCCAATCCCGGGGGTGTCCCCCCCTCCCCCTCCCAGTGTGTGCGTGTCCCCCCCTCCCCATTGATTTGGGGGTGCCGCCCCCTCCCCAAAATGTGGTGCCTGCAGTGCACGGCCGAGCGGCGGCGGGGGCCGCTCCGGCAGCGGCTGCTGCACGGGTGAGTCGGGGACCCCCCCGAGACCCCCCCGGGACCCCCCAACCCTTCCCCTCCCCCTCACCTGCCCGGGACCCCCCCCAGAATTTTGGGGATCCCCCCTCCCCCCCCCACGCTTTGCTCCGCCCCCTTCCCTCCCCCTCCCCCCAATTCCGGCGCTGGGTCCCCGCGGGGCTGGGGGGGAGGGGAGGCGTCTGTCCGTCTGTCTGTGTGTCCGTCTGTCTGCGTGTCCGTGTGTCCCCCCCCCCGCCGTGGCCGTGCGTGCACGTACGTCCCTGTCCGTGTGTCCCCATGTCCGTGTGTCCCCCGTGGCCGTGCGTGCACGTACGTCCCTGTCACGTCCCTGTCGTGTGTCCGTGTGTCCCCACGTCCGTGTGTCCCCACGTCCGTCTGTCCCCATGTCCGTGTGTCCATGTGTCCCCGTGGCTGATGTCCCCATGTCCAAGTGTCCGTGTGTCCTAATGTCCATGTGTCAGTGTGTCCCCGTGTCCCCATGTCCATCTGTCCTCATGTCTGTGTGTCCCCATGTCTGTGTGTCTGTGTCCATATGGCCGATGTCCCCATGTCTGTCTGTCCCCGTGTCCATCTGTCCATGTGTCCCCATGTCCACAGGGCCGATGTCCCTGTGTCTGTGTTCCCCATGTCCGTATGTCTGTGCGTCCCTGTGTCCCCGTGTCCATATTGCTGATGTCCCCATGTCCCTGTGTCTCCATGTCTGTGTGTCTGTTTGTCCCCATGTCCATGTGTCCCAATGTCCGTAGGGCCCGTGTCCGTCTGTCCCCATGTCCGTGTGTCCCCCTCTCTGTGTGTCGATGTGTCCCAATGTCCATAGGGCTGATGTCCCCATGTCTGTGTGTCCCCATGTCTGTGTGTCCCCATGTCTGTGTGTCCGTGTGTCCCAATGTCCATAGGGCCCACGTCCCCATGGCCATGTGTCCGTGTGTCCCTATGTCTGTCTGTCCCTGCGTCCCAATGTCCATTATGTCCATGTGTCCGTGTGTCCCCATGTCCATATGGCCAATGTCCGTGTGTCCCTGCATCCATGTGTCCCCATGTCCCATGTCTGTGTGTCCCGGTGTCCGTGTGTCCCCATGTCCATACAGCCAATGTCCCCATGTCCAGATGGCCCCATGTCCCACTGTCCATCTGTCCCCATGTCCGTATGTCCATGTGTCCCAATGTCCGTGTGTCAGTGTGTCCCCATGTCCGTCTGTCCCCATGTCCGTGTGTCCATGTGTCCCAATGTCTACATCGCCAATGTCTCCATGTCTCTGTGTCTCCATGTCCGTGTGTCCCCATGTCCATATGGGCAATGTCCGTGTGTGTCCCTGCATCCATGTGTCCCCGTGTCCGTGTGTCCCTGTGTCCCCATGTCCATTTATCCATGTGTCTGTGCATCCCCATGTCCCCATGTCCGTGTGTCCCCATGTCCATTTGTCCATGTGTCTGTGCGTCCCCATGTCCCCATGTTGCTATGGCTGATGTCCCCATGTCCCTGTGTCCCATGTCTGTGTGTCCCCACGTCTGTGTGTCCATGTGACCCCACGTCCACATGGCCGATGTCCCCATGTCCATCTGTCCCAATGTCCATTTGTCCGTGTGTCCTTGTGTCCCCATGTCCATATGGCCAATGTCCTCACGTCCATGGTTCCCCAATGTCCATCGGGCCATGTCCCCATGTCCCCGTCTGTCCTCATGTCCGTGTGTCCCCATGTCTGTGTGTCCACGTGTCCCGGTGTCCATATGGCCAATGTCCTCGTGTCTGTGTGTCTGTGTGTCCATGTGTCAGTGTCCCTGTGTCCCCATGTCCCCGTGTCCATCTGTCCTCAAGTCTGTGTCCCCATGTCTGTGTCCTCTTGTCCCTGTGTCCCATGCCGTGTCTGTCTGTCTGTCCTCTTGTCCCGGTGTCCCATGTCCATGTGTCTTTGTCCCCATGTCCCTGTGTCTGTCCGTCTGTCCTCATGTCCCCGTGTCCCACATCCACGTGTCTGTCTGTCCCCATGTCCCTGTGTCTGTCTGTCTGTCCCCATGTCCCACATCCACGTGTCTGTCTGTCCCCATGTCCCTGTGTCTGTCTGTCCCCATGTCCCACATCCACGTGTCTGTCTGTCCCCATGTCCCTGTGTCTGTCTGTCCCCATGTCCCCATGTCTCTGTGTCTGTCTGTCCCCATATCCCACATCCACGTGTCTGTCTGTCCCCATGTCCCCGTGTCTGTCTATCCCCATGTCCCTGTGTCTGTCTGTCTGTCCCCATGTCCCACATCCAAGTGTCTGTCTGTCCCCATGTCCCCATGTCCCTGTGTCTGTCTGTCCCCGTGTCCCTGTGTCTGTCTGTCCTCATGTCCCCATGCCCACGTCTGTCTGTCTGTCCCCATGTCCCTGTGTCTGTCTGTCCCCATGTCCCTGTGTCTGTCTGTCCTCATGTCCCCATGCCCACGTGTCTGTCTGTCTGTCCCCATGTCCCTGTGTCCCCCTGGTCCCCACCTTGGCGCCTCCAGACCCTTTGAGGGATCTCAGGGGGACCTGTGGAGGTCCCAGGGGAATTTTGGGGGTCCCAGGGAGGTCTGGGGGGTCCCGGGTGCATTTGGGGTGATTTTGGGCTGATTTTGGGGTGATTTTGGGGTGGTTTTTTGGGTGTTTTGGGGTGGTTTTGGAGTGTTTTGAGGTGTTTTTGGCATTGGTTTTGGGGTATCCTGGGGTGTTTTTGGGATGTCCTGGGGTGGTTTTGGGTGTTTTGGGGACGTTTTGGGGTGGTTTTGATGGTTTTTGGGGTGGTTTTGATGGTTTTTGGGCTGTTTTTGGGGTGTTTTTGGGGGGTCCCCACCCGGCTCTGACGCGCTGTCCCCGCAGCGTGGACGGCGAGGCCCCGGGCAGCGAGGGGGGGGGCGCGGTGCCCGAGAGCCCCGGGCGGCCCCCCCCGTACCGGGCCCTGCCCCAGCCCGCGCCCCAAGGCCCGGGGGGCTCCGGGGGCGGCCCCGGGGGCGGCGCCGGGGGCGTGGCCTGGCCCCGGCTGCCCCCCCAGCCCGCCAGCGTGGCCCTGCGCAAGCAGGAGGAGGAGGAGGAGAGCAAGAGGCCGAAGGCTCTGAGCGACAGCTACGAGCTCTCCACCGACCTGCAGGACAAGAAGGTACCTGGGGACACACCTGGGGGCACACCTGGGGTCACACCTGGGGACACACCTGGGGATACCTGGGGGCACCTGGGGACACGTGGGGACACCTGGGGGTACCTGGGGACACACCTGGGGACACACCTGGGGACTCACCTGGGGATACCTGGGGACACACCTGGGACACACCTGGGACACACCTGGGACACATCTGGGGACACCTGGGGACACACCTGGGACACACCTGGGACACACCTGGGACACACCTGGGACACACCTGGGGGCACCTGGGGACACACCTGGAGATACCTGGGGGCACCTGGGGACACCTGGGGACACTTGGGGACACCTGGGGGTACCTGGGGACACACCTGGGGACACCCTTGGGGATACCTGGGGACAGGCTGGGGACACCTGGGGACTCCTGGAGACAACTGGGGACACACGTGGGACACAGCTGGGGATACCTGGGGACACACCTGGGGACACATCTGGGGACACACCTGGGGACACCCTTTGGGGCACCCCATGGGAAACACCTGGGGACACACCTGGGGACATCCTGGGGACACCTGGGGACACGCCCAGGGTGGGTCCTGGCTGTGTGACGGTCACAGCCCATGTGTGGTGGTCACCAGCCACGTGTGACTGTCCCCAGCCTGTGTGGTGGCCAGCAGACCCATGTCACGGTCCCTGTCCCCATACAACCGTCCCTGTCCCCACACGGGTCCCCATGTCCCCATCCTCATCCATGTCCGCACATCCCCACGTCCCCTGCCATGTCCCCACATCCCCCACCATGTCCCCATGTCCCCATCGCTGTCCCTATGGGTGTCCCCATGTCCCCATTCTCATCCATGTCGCCACATCCCTCGCCCTGTCCCCATCCTCATCCATGTCCCCATGTCCGCTGCCATGTCCCCATGACTCCATTGCTGTCCCCCTGTCCCCATGGCTGTCCCCACCCATGTCCCCATGTCCCCATCCTCATCCATGTCCCCACGACCCCACGTCCCTCGCCATGTCCTTGTCCTCATCCATGTCCACACGTCCCCACATCCCCACCCCTGTCCCCATGTCCCTGTGTCCCCCACCATGTCCCCATGTCCCCATCCATGTCCCCACGCCTGTCCCCATCCTCATCCATATCCCCATGACCTCACGTCCCTCGCCATGTTCCCTGCCATGTCCCCATGTCTGCATTGCTGTCCCCATGTCCCCACATCCCCACCCATGTCCCAATGTCCCCATGTCCCCACATCCCCACCCGTGTTCCCATGTCCCCATTGCTGTCCCCATGTCCACACATCTCACCCATGTCCCCCGCCATGTCCCCATGGCTATCCCCGTGCGTGTCCCCATGTCCCCATCCTCATCCATGTCCCCACGACCCCACGTCCCTTGCCATGTCCCCATGCCTGTCTCCATGTCCCCATCCCCATCCCTACGTCCCCATGTCCCCATGTCCCCATCCATGTCCCCACATCCCTCGCCATGTCTCCATGTCCCCACATCCCTCGCCATGTCCCCATGTCCCCACGTCCCTCGCCATGTCTCCATGTCCCCATCCCTGTCTCCATGTCCCCATCCACATCCCCATGTCCCCATGGCTGTCCCCACCCATGTCCTCATGTCCCCATCCACATCCCTACGTCCCCATGTCCCCATGTCCCCATCCATGTCCCCACGTCCCCACATCCCTCGCCACGTCTCCATGTCCCCATGCCTGTCTCCATGTCCCCATCCCCATCCATGTCCCCACGTCCCCACGTCCCTCGCCACGTCTCCATGTCCCCATCCCTGTCTCCATGTCCACATCCACATCCCCATGTCCCCATGGCTGTCCCCACCCATGTCCTCATGTCCCCATGTCTCCACCTATGTCCCCATCCTCATCCATATCCCCATGTCCCTGTGTCCCCATGGATGTCCCCACCCATCCCATGTCCCCACATCCCCACTGGTGTCCCCATGTCCCCACATCCCCACCTCCCCACCATGTCCCCATGTCCCCATCACTATCCCCACATCCCTGCCATGTCCCCACGTCCCCACCATGTCCCCACGTCCCCTGCCATGTTCCCACATCCCCACATCCTCACCACGTCCCCGCGTCCCCACGTCCCCCGCCACGTCCCCGTGTCCCCACGTCCCCCGCCACGTCCCCGTGTCCCCACATCCCCACCGCGTCCCCACGCGTGTCCCCCCAGGTGGAGATGCTGGAGCGCAAGTACGGCGGCTATTTCCGCTCGCGGCGGGCGGCGCGCACCATCCAGGCGGCGTTCCGGCGCTACCGCATGGCGCAGAAGTTCGAGCGGCTGCGCAGCGAGGGCGGCCGGGCGCGGCGCCTGGCGCTGCCGGGGCTGCGCCTGCAGTTCTCCTTCGAGGAGTACGACCGCGGCCCCCCGGCCCCCGCCCCGGGGCCGCCCCCGCCGCCCCCGCCCTACTTCCAGGGCAAGCCGGCCTCGCTGGACGAGGGCGTCCTGGGGGGCCCGCGCCGCGCCCCCCGATACGGGGGGTCCTGCCGGGCCGGCCTGGACGGGGGCGGGGGTCCCGGAGAGGGGGTCCAGGTTGGGGGGGGCTCCGGGGTGGGGGGCGCGGGAAGCCCCCCCCGGCAGCTCTCGGCTTCGGCCGATTTCGGGCCAGGAGGCGCCGACCTGGAGGAGGCGTTTGCGCAGCAGGTGGGGGTCTGGGGGGGTTATGGGGGTTTTGGGGGTCAGGGGGGTTTTGGGGTCAGGGGGTTCATAGAGGTTATGGGGTCAGGGGGGTTATAGGGTCCTGAGGGTTATGGGGGTTTATGGGATCAGAGGGGTCAGGCAGTCATGGGGGGTCATGGGGGTTAAGGGGGTCCTGGGGTTTACAGGGTCAGGGGGGTCATGGGGGTTATAGGGTCAAGGGGGTTATGGGGGTCCTGGGGGTTATGGGGTTCTCAGGGTTATGGGGTCAGGGGGGTCAGAGGGGGTCCTGGGGGTTATGGGGTCAAAGGGGTCGTGGCGATGGGGGTTAAAGGGTCATAGAGGGTTATGGGGTCGTGGGGTTCCCAGAGTCAGGAGGGTCACGGGGGTCCTGGGAGGTCACTGGGGTCACGGGGGTCACAAGACCATGGACATTACAGCGGCCATTGGGGTCAGGTGACAAAAAAAACCATGGGGGTTATGGGGGGTCAGAGGGGACATTGGGGGGGGTCACAGGGATTTGGGGGTCTTGGGGAGGTCATGGGGGTCACAGGGGCCAATATGGGGGTCCGGAGTCTCTGGGGGTCTCACGGTGGGCTCCTGTCCCTGCAGGTGAAGTCCTTGGCCGCCTCCATCGATGAGGCGCTGGGGGGGGGTCGCGGTGTCCCCCCCGGCGCCCCGGACCCCCCCGCGGGCGACAGCGCGGCCACCTCGGCCAGTGACGTCACGCTGTACCTGGACGAGGGGCTCCCCGGCTCCCCCCGCTCCCCGGAGCGACCCCCCAGCCCCGAGCCCCCCCCGGACACGGCGGGACCCCCGCCCCCGCCCGCGCCGCCGCCCCCGCCGCCGCCCCCCGCCAACGCCCCCGGCCCCGCCGAGCGCTGGGGGGGCCCTCCCGAGGAGCCCCCCCGGAGGGGCCCCCCGTGCCTGGAGTGCCGGGGCCGGGGGGCCGGGGGCGGGCACCCCCCGCTGCTGACCGTGGAGCCCCCCAGCGACAGCTCGGCCGACCTGAGCGACCGCTCGGACCGCGGCTCCATCAACCGCGGCGGCCCCTACGAGCCCGAGGGCACCGGCGGCGGCGGCGGCGGCGGCGGCACCCTGCCCCGCTCCGGGCCCCCTCCCCACCGCTGCTTCCACCCCGAGGGGCCGCCCCCGCCGCCGCCCGGGCCCCCGCCCCCGCCCGCGGCCGAGGAGGGCTCCGAGGGCGACAACGAGAGCCTGGGCAGCAGCTCCAACTCCAACGAGACCCTCAACTGCTCCTCGGGCTCCTCGTCCCGCGACAGCCTGCGCCGGCCGCCCCCGCCGCCCCCGCCGCCGCCCACGGCGCCGCCGCAGCCCCCCGGTGCCGCCGGCGCCCCCGGCAAGGCCACGTACCAGCGGGAGCCGCGGCAGAGCTGGGACTCACCCGCGCTCAACAACGACGTGGTGCAGCGGCGCCAGTACCGCATCGGCCTCAACCTCTTCAACAAGTGAGGGGCCGGGGGGGCTTTGGGAGATCTGGGGGGGCCGTGCTGGACGTGGGGTGGGGTCTGGGGGTCCGGCAGTGGGGCAATGCGGTGCTGCCGTGGTCCGCAGGGGAAGGGTGGGGTGGGATTGTTGGTGGCGCCGTGGTGAGGGCAGGGGGGTATTCTAGGTGAGCCTGTAGCGAGGGCAGGGGGGTGTTCTAGGTGAGCCTATGGTGATGTTCTAGGTGTGCCTATGGTGATGTTCTAGGTGAGCCTGTAGCGAGGGCAGGGGGGTGTTCTAGGTGAGCCTATGGTGATGTTCTAGGTGTGCCTATGGTGATGTTCTAGGCGAGCCTGTAGTGACAATGGGGGGATGTTTGAGGTGACCCTGGAGAACCCCACCATGACATTCTAGGTGACCCTACAGCGATGTTCTAGGCGAGCCTGTAGCGAGGGCAGGGGGATATTCTAGGTGTGCCTATGGTGATGTTCTAGGTGAGCCTATGGTGACAATGGCGGGATGTTTGAGGTGACCCTGTAGAACCCCACAATGACATTCTAGGTGACCCTACAGTGATGTTCTAGGTGAGCCTGTAGCGAGGGCAGGGTGATGTTTGAGGTGACCCTGGAGAACCCCACGATGATGTTTTAGGTGACCCTATGGTGAGGTTCTAAGTGAGCCTATAGTGAGGATGGGGTGAAGTTCTAAGTGACCCTAGAGCGAGGACAGGGGGATGTGTGAGGTGACCCTTTAGAACCCCACAATGACATTCTAGGTGACTCTATGGTGATGTTCCAGGTGAGCCTGTAGCGAGGGCAGGGTGATGTTCTAGGTGAGCCTATAGTGAGGACAAGGTGATGTTCCAGGTGGCCCTATCGTGAGGGCAGGGGGATGTTCCAGGTGAGCCTATAGTGAGGATGGAGAGATGTTCCAGGTGGCCCTACAGAAAAGGCAGGGGGATGTTCTAGGTGAGCCTATAGCAAAGAGAGGGAGATGTTTGAGGTGACCCCACAATGACATTCCAGGTGACTCTATGGTGAGGGTCTAAGTGAGCCTATAGCGAGGGCAGGAGGATGTTCCAGGTGACCCCGGAGAATCCACAATGATGTTCTAGGTGACCCTATAGAAAGGGCATGGAATGTTCTAGGTGACCCTATGGTGATGTTCTAGGTACATCTACAGTGCTATTCTGGGTAACTCTAGGGTGAAGTAGGTGACCAGGTGGCCCTAGAGCTGGGGGCAGGTGATGTTCTAGGTCACTCTGCAGCCAGAGTGACCGCCATGGCTGACCACACGGCTGACCACCATGGTTGACCACACGGCTGACCACTATGACTGACCATCGTGACTGACCACCATGACTGACCACACAGCTGACCACCATGGCTGACCACCATGGCTGACCACCATGGCTGACCACTATGACTGACCACCATGACTGACCACACGGCTGACCACCATGGCTGACCACTATGACTGACCACCATGACTGACCACACGGCTGACCACCATGGCTGATCACACAGCTGACCACCATGGCTGACCACCATGACTAACCACTATGACTGACCACCATGGCTGACCACCATGGCTGAGCACTATGACTGAGCACCGTGACTGACCATACAGCTGACCACCATGGCTGACCACCATGACTGACCACCATGGCTGACCACACGACTGACCACATGGCTGACCACACAACTGACCACCATGGCTGACCACATGGCTGACCACCATAGCTGACCACCATAGCTGACCACCATGGGTGACCACCATGGCTGACCACCGTGGATGACCACCATGACTGACCACCAGTATTGACCACCATGACTGACCACCATGGCTGACCACCATGGCTGACCACCATAGCTGACCACCATGGGTGACCACCATGGCTGACCACCGTGGATGACCACCATGACTGACCACCAGTATTGACCACCATGACTGACCACCATGGCTGACCACCATGGCTGACCACATGGCTGACCACCATGGCTGACCACCATGACTGACCACCATGACTGACCACCACAGCTGACCACCATGACTGACCACCACGACTGATCACCATGACTGACCACATGGCTGACCACCACAGCTGACCACCATGGCTGACCACCATGGCTGACCACATGGCTGACCACCATAGCTGACCACCATGGGTGACCACCATGACTGACCACCATGGTTGACCACTATGGCTGACCATACAGCTGACCACTATGGCTGACCATACAGCTGACCACCATGGCTGACCACATGGCAGACCACCATAACTGACCACCATGGGTGACCACCATGGCTCACCAACACGACTGACCACTATGACTGACCACTATGGCTGACCATACAGCTGACCACATGGCTGACCACCATGACTGACCACCATGGCTGACCACACGACTGACCACCATGACTGACCACCGTGACTGACCACCGTGACTGACCACCATGACTGACCACCATGACTGACCACCATGGCTGACCACCAATACTTACCACCATGACTGACCACCATGGCTGACCACCATGGCTGACCACCATGACTGACCACCATGACTGACCACCATGGCTGACCACACAACTGACCACCATGGCTGACCACCATGGCCGCGCCCCCGCAGGAAGCCGGAGAAGGGGATCCAGTACCTGATCGAGAGGGGGTTCCTGTCGGACACGCCCGTGGGCGTGGCTCACTTCATCCTGGAGCGGAAGGGCCTGAGCCGGCAGATGATCGGCGAGTTCCTGGGCAACCGCCAGAAACAGTTCAACCGCGACGTGCTCGAGTACGGGGGGACAAACCGGGGATGGGGGGACACCTTGGGGATGGAGGGGACACCTTGGGGACAGGGGGGACACCTTGGAGATGGGGGGGACACGGTGGGGCTGGGGGGACATGGTGGGGATGGAGGAGACACCTTGGGGATGGAGGGGACACAGTGGGGACAGGGGGGACACGCCCGGGCTGAGGGGGACACGCTGGGGCTGGGGGGGACATGCCAGAGATGGGGGGACACATTGGGGACATCGGGGACACGCTGGGGATGGAGGGGACAGGGTGGGGACAGAGGGGACAGGGTGGGGGCAGAGGGGACATGGGGGACACGGTGGAGCTGGGGGCGGCATGGTGGGGATGGGGGGGACAGGGTTGGGACAGAGGGACATGCCAGGGCTGGGGGGGGCACACCGAGGATGGGGGGGGACACAGTGGGGACAGAGGGGACATACCAGGGACAGGGGGATACACTGGGGACAGAGGGGACACGCTGGGGACGGAGGGGACAGGGTGGGGGCAGAGGGGACAGGGTGGGGGCAGAGGGGACATGGGGGACACGGTGGAGCTGGGGGCGACATGGTGGGGATGGGGGGGACAGGGTTGGGACAGAGGGGACATAACAGGGACAGGGGAATACACTGGGGACAGAGGGGACACACTGGGGATGGGGAGGGCACACTGGGGACAGGGGGACCCACTGGGGATGGGGGGGACACGTTGGGGCCATCGGGGACACGCTGGGGATAGAGGGGACAGGGAGTGGGTCAGAGGGGACACACTAGGGACAGGGGGACATGCTGGCTACAGAGGGGACACGCTGGGGACAGGAGGGGACACCCTGGGGACAGAGAGGACACACTGGGGACAGTGGGGACATCTTGGGGCTGGGGGGACACGCCAGGGGGGACACACTGGGGACAGAGGGGACACGCCAGGGGGGACACCCTGGGGACAGAGGGGACACCCTGGGGACAGCGGCAGCCCCCAGACCCATCCCCGCGTTGGGTCCCGGCAGCTGCGTGGTGGACGAGATGGATTTCTCCGGGATGGAGCTGGACGAGGCCCTGCGGAAGTTCCAGTCCCACATCCGGGTGCAGGGCGAGGCGCAGAAGGTCGAGCGCTTGATCGAGGCCTTCAGGTGAGGGGTGGGTCCCTGTCCCCGTGTCCCCATGATGTCCCCATGATGTCCCCATGTCCCCGTATCACCATGTCCCTATGATGTCCCTGTGTCCCCATGTCCCCTCTCCCTGTGTCCCCATGTCCCTGTGTTCCCATGTCCCCATGATGTCCCTGTGTCCCCATGTCCCTGTGTCCCCGTGTCCCCATGATGTCCCTGTGACCCCATGATGTCCCCGTGTCCCCTGTCCCTGTGTCCCCATGTCCCTGTGTCCCCCTGTCCCCACTGCATTGACCCTGCCACCAGCAGCACGCAGTGGTCACCATGGGGTGACATTCTAGGTGACTCTATGGATTGAGGGGGGACACAAGGGGGTGGTGGCACCTGAGGGACATGGGGCCATTCTAGGTGACCCTACAGACTGGCAGGACACTGGGTGGTGGCCCCCGGACCACAGGGTGACGTTCTAGGTGACCCTGTGGATCAAGGAGGAACAAGAGGGGAGGTGGCCCATGTTCTAGGTGACCCTGTGGATTGAGGGGGGACACAAGGGGGTGGTAGCAACAGGGGCTGTTCTGGGTGACCCTACAGACTGACAGGACACTGGGTGGTGGCCCCTGGACCACAGGATGACATTGTAGGTGACCCTGTGGATCAAGGAGGAGCAATGGGGGTGGTGGCCCACGTTCTAGGTGACCCTGTGGATTAAAGGGGACACAAGCGGTGGTGGCCCACGTTCTAGGTGACCCTGTGGAGTAAGGGGGACACAAGCGGTGGTGGCCCACGTTCTAGGTGACCCTGTGGAGTAAGGGGGACACAAGCGGTGGTGGCCCACGTTCTAGGTGACCCTGCAGCCATGGGGGCGCCTCCCCACGCTCAGGGGCGGCCGCGGGGTGCAGAGGCCGTGGGGCACCGTGACCCCATGGGCCGTGGGGGTTGTCCGCCCCGCAGCCAGCGCTACTGCGTGTGTAACGCGGCCCTGCTGCGCCAGTTCCGCAACCCGGACACCATCTTCATCCTGGCCTTCGCCATCATCCTCCTCAACACCGACATGTACAGCCCCAGCGTCAAGGCCGAGCGCAAGATGAAGCTCGAGGACTTCATCAAGAACCTGCGAGGTGAGGCCCAGCCCGGTGTTCCCCAGGAGGGGACGCAGGTTCTAGAGCAGGACTGGGTGTTGGAGGTTCTAGAGCTGGCTCGGGAGTTGTAGGGTCTGGAACAGGGTCAGGTGTTATGGGTTCTAGGGTGGACCTGGGCGTTGTGGGTTCTAGATTGGGTCAGGTCTTGCAGGTTCTAGACTGGGCCCAGGTTCTGGGGGGGTCCAGGTTGACACTGGTGCAGGAGTGGTGCAACACCCTCAGCCCAGGTGTTGTGGGTTCTAGAACGGGGGCAGATGTTTCAGGTTCTAGAGTGGGTTCAGGTGTTGCAGGTTCTGGAGTAGGACATGGTGAGGAGGGTTCTAGAGCACATCTGGGTGTTGGGATTCTAGAAGGGATCTGGGTGTCTCAGATCCTGGAGTTGGGCTGGGCGTTGCAGGTTCTAGGGTGTGTCCAGATGTCACTGGATTCTAGAGACACCCATTAGTAGTGAGCTCTGGATCTGGAATTGGGGGTTCTAGAGCTGTTGCAGGTTCTTGAGGGTTGGAGGCGTTGTGGGTTCTGGAGCGGTTCCAGAGCAGGTCTGGGTGTCACACAGGGGTGGACAATGGCGAGGACATCCCCCGGGACATGCTGGTGGGCATCTACCAGCGCATCCAGAGCCGCGAGCTGCGCACCAACGACGACCACGTGTCCCAGGTGCAGGCTGTGGAGCGCATGATCGTCGGCAAGAAACCGGTGGGTGTGCCCGGGGGGCGGGGCCAGGTGACCCACGGGGGGCGGGGCCAGGTGACCCACGGGAGGTGGCCCAGGTGACCCCATGGGACAGGTTCTAGACCAGCCAAAGGAGATGTTCCAGGTAATGCTGTGGTGGGGAAGGTGTTCTAGGCCACCCATGGGAGATGTTCCAATGTTCTAGGAGATCCTGAGGGCAGGATGGGGCAGGTGGGCCCATGGGACAGGTTCTAGTGGCCCAAGGGACACATTCCAGGTGACCCATGGGAGGTGGCCCAGGTGACCAATGGGGGATATCGTACAGGACCCAACTGGGACGTTTGGGGTCACTCTTGAAGTGACCCACGTGGGACATTTGAGGTCAATTTTTAAGTGACCCACATGGGACATTTGGTGTGACCTCTGGGGGACACTCAAAGTGACCCAGGTGGGACATTTGGGGTGACTTTTGAAGTGACCTATGTGACATTTGGGGTGACCCTTGAAGGACCCATGTGGGACATTTGGGGTGACCTTGAAGTGACCCACGTGGGACATTCAGGGTGACCCTTGAAGTGACCCACGTGGGACATTTGGGGTGACCTTGAAGTGACCCACATGGGATATTTGAGGCCACTCTTGAGGTGACCCATGTGGGACATTTAGAGTGACCCTAAAGTGACCCATGTAGGACATTTGAGGTCACCTGTGGGGGACACTCAAAGCGACCACATGGGACATTTGGGGTGGCCCATGTGGGACATTTGGGGTGACCTGTGTGGGACACTCAAAGTAACCAATGTGGGACATTTGGGGTGACCTTTGAAGTGACCCATGTGGCACACTCAGGGTGACCCACATGGAACATTTGGGGTGACCCTTGAAGTGACCCTCATGGGACATTTGGGGTCACCCTTGAAGTGACCCATGTGGGACATTTGGGGTCACTCTTGCAGTGACCCACTTTGAGGTGACTCTTGAAGTGACCCTTGCAGTGACCCACACGTGACATTCAAGGTGACCCATGTAGGACATTTGAGGTGACCCAGTGTTGCCACGCTCCGTGTGACCCCAGTGAAGGTCCCAAGGCCACCATCCCCACCCCAGGGCAGCTCCGGGGTGTCCGTGGGGCCGTGTCCCCCTGTCCCAGCTGTGACCCCCCCTCCATGGCTGTCCCCAGGTGCTGTCCCTGCCCCACCGCCGCCTCGTCTGCTGCTGCCAACTCTACGAGGTGCCCGACCCCAACCGGCCCCAGCGCCTGGGGCTGCACCAGCGCGAGGTTTTCCTCTTCAACGACCTCCTGGTGGTGAGCGGGGGGTCCCGGGGGGGTCTCGGGGTGGGGGGGCACAGGGGAGGGGTCCCTGGTGACCCCCTGGCCTCGGCAGGTGACGAAGATCTTCCAGAAGAAGAAGATCCTGGTGACCTACAGCTTCCGGCAGAGCTTCCCGCTGGTGGAGATGCACATGCAGCTCTTCCAGAACGCCTGTGAGCCCCAGGGCGTTCTGTGGGACTCCACAGAACCCCCAAAAACCCTACAACACCCCAAAAAACCCTATGGGACCCTACAGAGCCCAAAAAAAACCCCTACAGCACCCTGCAGCACCCCATGGGACCCTACAGAGCCCAAAAAACCCCACAGAACCCCACAGAACCCCACAGAACCCAGGAACACCCCATGGGACCCCACAGGACCTTCTGAGACCTTCGGCTGTGCCCTCCCCCCTCCCTGTCCCCCCAGATTCCCAGTTTGGGATCAAGATGGGTGTTGTCCCTTTGGGGGTGTCCCTGTCCCTGTGGGGGTGTCTCTGTCCCCATGGGGGTGTCCCTGACCCCCGTGCCCCCCCAGATTACCAGTTTGGGATCAAGCTGGGATTGCTGACCCCATGGAGGTGTCCCTGACATTCTGGGGGTGTCCCTGACCCCATATCCCCCCCCAGATTATCAGTTTGGGATCAAGCTGGGTGTCCCTTTGGGGATGTCCCCATGGGGGTGTCCCTGACCCCATATTCCACACCCCCCCCAGATTACCAGTTTGGGATCAAGCTGGGGTTGGTGACCCCATGGAGGTGTCCCTGTCCCTTTTGGGGTGTCTCTGTCCCTTTTGGGGTGTCCCTGTTCCCATGGGGGTGTTCCTGACCCCATATCCCCCCCCACATTACCAGTTTGGGATCAAGCTGGGTGTCCCTGTCCCTTTTGGTGTGTCCCTGACCCATGGGCGTGTCCCTGTCCCTGTGGGGGTGTCCCTGACCCCATTTCCCCCCCAGATTCCCAGTTTGGGATCAAGCTGGGATTGCTGACCCCGTGGGGGTGTCTCTGACATTCTGGGGGTGTCCCTGACCCCCGTGCCCCCCCAGATTACCAGTTTGGGATCAAGCTGGGATTGCTGACCCCGTGGGGGTGTCTGTGACATTCTGGGGGTGTCCCTGACCCCTGTGCCCCCCCAGATTCCCAGTTTGGGATCAAGCTGGGGTTGCTGACCCCATGGGGGTGTCTCTGTCCCCATGGGGGTTTCCCTGACCCCATTGTCCCCAAGATTCCCAGTTTGGGATCAAGCTGGGGTTGGTGACACTGTGGGGGTGTCTGTGACATTCTGGGGGTGTCCCTGACCCCCGTGGCCCCCCAGATTACCAGTTTGGGATCAAGCTGGGATTGCTGACCCCATGGGGGTGTCCCTGTCCCTGTGGGGGTGTCCCTGGCCCTTTTGGGGTGTCCCTGACCCCCGTGCCCCCCCAGATTACCAGTTTGGGATCAAGCTGGGTGTCCCTTTTGGGGTGTCCCTGACCCCCGTGCCCCCCCCCGTGCCCCCCCAGATTACCAGTTTGGCATCAAGCTGCTGTCGGCGGCGCCGGGCGGCGAGCGCAAGGTGCTGATCGTGTTCAACGCCCCGAGCCCCCAGGACCGGCTGCGCTTCGCCAGCGACCTCCGAGAGTCCGTGGCCGAGGTGCAGGAGATGGAGAAGTACCGGGTGGAGGGTGAGCGCTGCTGGGGCACTGGGAGCGCTGGGAGAGCTGGGAGGGCACTGGGAGCACTGGGAGCACTGGGAGGGACACTGGGAGCAATGGGAGGGCACTGGGATTGCACTGGGAGCAATGGGAGGGACACTGGGATTGCACTGGGAGCAATGGGAGGGGCACTGGGAGGGCACTGGGAGGGCACTGGGATTGCACTGGCAGCACTGGGAGGGCACTGGGATTGCACTGGGAGGGCACTGGGATTGCACTGGCAGCACTGGGAGGGCACTGGGAGCAATGGGAGGGGCACTGGGAGCACTGGGAGGGCACTGGGAGCAATGGGAGGGGCACTGGGATTGCACTGGGAGGGCACTGGGAGCACTGGGAGCAATGGGAGGGACACTGGGATTGCACTGGGAGCAATGGGAGGGACACTGGGATTGCACTGGGAGCAATGGGAGGGGCACTGGGAGGGCACTGGGAGGGCACTGGGATTGCACTGGGAGCAATGGGAGGGGCACTGGGAGCATTGAAATGGGCACTGGGAGCACTGGGAGCAACGGGAGGGCACTGGGAGCACTGGGATTGCACTGGGAGCACTGGGAGCAACGGGAGGGCACTGGGATTGCACTGGGAGGGGCACTGGGAGCACTGGGAGGGCACTAGGAGCGCTGGGAGCACTGGGAGGGCACTGGGAGCATGGAAATGGGCACTGGGAACACTGGGAGGGGTACTGGGAGCAATGGGAATGCTGGGATGGGCACTGGGAGTACTGGAGCATCAAAATGAGCACTGGGAAGGGCACTGGGAGTGCTGGGAGCACTGGGACCAACTGGGGCACTGGGAGCACTGGGAGAGGCACTGGGAACATCAAAATGGGCACTGGGAGGGACACTGGGAGCACTGGGGGCACTGGGAGGGATACTGGGAGCACTGGGAGGGACACTGGGGGCACTGGGAGCGCTGGGAGCACTGGGCGGGGGACTGGGAGTGCTGGGAGCACTCAAAGCATCAAAATGGGCACTGGGAGCACTGGGAGCACTGGGAGCACTGAGGAGGGTACTGGGAGTGCTGGGAACATCAAAATGGGCACTGGGAGCACTGGGAGGGACACTGGAGGTCACTGGTGTGACTGGGTGGTCACTGGGGGTCACTGGTGTTACTGGTGTTACTGGGTGTAACTGGTGGTTACTGGGAGGTTACTGGGGCGGTCACTGGTGTCACTGGTGTCCCCAGCGGAGCTGGAGAAGCAGAAGGGCGTGGCGGGGCCGCGGGGCACTGGGGGGTCACTGGTGTAACTGGGTGTTACTGGGAGGTTACTGGGAGGTTACTAGGGCGGTCACTGGTGGTCACTGGTGTCACTGGGAGGTTACTGGGAGGTTACTGGGGCGGTCACTGGTGGTCACTGGTGTCACTGGGAGGTTACTGGGAGGTTACTGGGGGGGTCACTGGTGTAACTGGTGGTTACTGGGGCGGTCACTGGTGTCACTGGTGTAACTGGGTGTTACTGGGAGGTTACTGGGAGGTTACTGGGTGGGTCACTGGTGTCGCTGGTGTCCCCAGCGGAGCTGGAGAAGCAGAAGGGCGTGGCGGGGCCGCGGGGCGCGGGGCATTGGGGGCACTGGGGGTCACTGGTGTTACTGGGAGGTTACTGGGGGGTCACTGGTGTTACTGGGAGGTTACTGGGTGGGTCACTGGTGTCACTGGTGTCCCCCAGCAGAGCTGGAGAAGCAGAAGGGCGTGGCGGGGCCGCGGGGCGTGGGGCATTGGGGGCTCACTGGATGTTACTGGGAGGTTACTGGGAGGTTACTGGGGGGGTCACTGGTGTCACTGGTGTAACTGGGTCTTACTGGGAGGTTACTGGGAGGTTACTGGGGGGGTCACTGGTGTCACTGGTGTTACTGGGAGGTTACTGGGAGGTTACTGGGTGGGTCACTGGTGTCACTGGTGTCCCCAGCGGAGCTGGAGAAGCAGAAGGGCGTGGCGGGGCCGCGGGGCACTGGGGGGTCACTGGTGTAACTGGGTGTTACTGGGAGGTTACTGGGAGGTTACTGGGTGGGTCACTGGTGTCACTGGTGTCGCTGGTGTCCCCAGCGGAGCTGGAGAAGCAGAAGGGCGTGGCGGGGGCGCGGGGCATTGGGGGCACTGGGGGTCACTGGTGTTACTGGGAGGTTACTGGGTGGTCACTGGTGTAACTGGGTGTCACTGGGTGGTCACTGGTGTAACTGGGTGTTACTGGGAGGTTACTGGGAGGTTACTGGGGGGGTCACTGGTGTCGCTGGTGTCCCCAGCGGAGCTGGAGAAGCAGAAGGGCGTGGCGGGGCCGCGGGGCATTGGGGGCACTGGGGGGTCACTGGTGTTACTGGGAGGTTACTGGGTGGGTCACTGGTGTCGCTGGTGTCCCCCAGCGGAGCTGGAGAAGCAGAAGGGCGTGGCGGGGCCGCGGGGCACTGGGGGGTCACTGGTGTAACTGGGTGTCACTGGTGGTCACTGGTGTAACTGGGTGTCACTGGTGGTTACTGGGGGGTCACTGGTGTCACTGGGAGGTTACTGGGTGGGTCACTGGTGTCACTGGTGTCCCCCAGCGGAGCTGGAGAAGCAGAAGGGCGTGGCGGGGCCGCGGGGCGCGGGGCACTGGGGGTCACTGGTGTTACTGGGAGGTTACTGGGGGGTCACTGGTGTCACTGGTGTTACTGGGAGGTTACTGGGGGGTCACTGGTGTTACTGGGAGGTTACTGGGGGGGTCACTGGTGTCACTGGTGTAACTGGGTGTCACTGGGTGGTCACTGGTGTAACTGGGTGTTACTGGGAGGTTACTGGGGGGGTCACTGGTGTCACTGGTGTCCCCAGCGGAGCTGGAGAAGCAGAAGGGCGTGGCGGGGCCGCGGGGCGCGGGGCATTGGGGGCACTGGGGGTCACTGGTGTTACTGGGAGGTTACTGGGGGGTCACTGGTGTTACTGGGAGGTTACTGGGTGGGTCACTGGTGTCGCTGGTGTCCCCAGCGGAGCTGGAGAAGCAGAAGGGCGTGGCGGGGCCGCGGGGCACTGGGGGGTCACTGGTGTAACTGGGTGTTACTGGGAGGTTACTGGTGGGTCACTGGTGTCACTGGTGTCGCTGGTGTCCCCAGCGGAGCTGGAGAAGCAGAAGGGCGTGGCGGGGCCGCGGGGCGCGGGGCCCCCCCGCGAGGCGCTGAACGGGCTCAGCCGCAGCTCCCTGGAGGAGGCGTTCGGGGCCGAGGGGCTCAAACGGAGCGCGCTGAGCAGCTCCCTGCGGGACCTGTCCGACAGCGGTGAGACCGGGGGGGGACTGGGGGGGACTGGGAGGGACTGGGGGGGACTGGGAGTGGCTGTGGGGGGGGACTGGGAGGGGCTGGGGGGGACTGGGAGCGCTGGAGGGACTGGGACGGACTGGGAGCACTGGGAGCGCTGGGAGGACTGGGAGCACTGGGAAGAGACTGGGAGCGCTGGGAGCGCTGGGAGGGACTGGGAGCGCTGGGAGGGACTGGGAGCACTGGGAGGGACTGGGAGTGGCGGTGAGAGGGGGACTGGGGGGGGACTGGGTGGGACTGGGAGCACTGGGACAGACTGGGATGGACTGGGAGGGACTGGGGGGGACTAGGAGTGGCTGGGGGGGGGACTGGGAGGGGCTGGGAGCACTGGGATGGACTGGGAGAGGGGTTGGGAGGGACTGGGGGGCACTGGGAGTGGCTGGGGGGGACTGGGAGCACTGGGACGGACTGGGAGGACTGGGGGCACTGAGAGTGACTGTGGGGGGGGGACTGGGAGGGGCTGAGGGGGACTGGGAGCACTGGGAGGGACTGGGAGTGGTCTGTGGGGGGGGACTGGGAGCGCTGAGAGGGACTGGGAGAGGGGTTGGGAGGGACTGGGGGGCACTGGGAGTGGCTGGGGTGGGACTGGGAGGGGGTTTTGAGAGGGATCGGGAGCCCCTGGGAGCCACTGAGAGGGGGATTGAGAGGGGCTGGGGGCACTGGGTGGGGGATTGGCAGGGGCTGGGAGTCACTGGGAGGGGCTGGGAGGGACTGGGAGGCACTGGGGGGGACTGGGAGGGGATTGAGAGAGACTGGGCAGGACTGGGAGGGACTGGGAGAGGGTGGGAGGGATTGGGAACCTCTGGGAGGCATTTGGGGGACTGGGAGGCACTGGAGACACTGGGGGGGACTGGGAGGCGGACTGGGAAGGGCTGGGAGCCACTGGGGGGGGGATGAGAGAGACTGGGTAAGACTGGGAGCACTGGGAGCCATTGGGAGGGGATTGGTAGGAACTGGGGGGCACTGGGGGGCACTGGAGCCATTGGGAGGGGGATTGGTAGGAACTGGGGGCACTGGGGGGCACTGGGGGCACTGGGGGTGGGATTGGGAGGGACTGGGGGGCACTGGGAGCACTGGGGCACTGGGGGTGGGATTGGGAGGGACTGGGGGGCACTGGAGCACTGGGGGCACTGGGGTGGGATTGGGAGGGACTGGGGGCACTGGGAGGGGGATTGGAGGGGACTGGGAGAGGATTGGAGGGATTGGAGCCACTGGGAGCCACTGGGAGGAGGATTGAGAGGGCTGGGGGCACTGAGAGGGGGATTGGGAGGAACTGGGGGGCAGTGAGAGGGTTGGGAGCCACTGGAGCAACTGGTAGGGACTGGGGGGGACTGGGACAGGATTGAGAGGGATTGGGGTGAGACTGGGAGGCACTGGGAGCCACTGGGAGGACTGGGAGGCACTGGGAGGGGGATTGAGAGGGGGATTGGGAAGAACTGGGGGCTGGATGGACTGGGGGGCTGGGATGGACTGGGGGGCTGGGATGGACTGGGGGCACTGGGGTCACAGGGGAGGGAGTTTGGGGTCTCCATGAGGGGGTTTTGGGGTCCCTCGGGGGTTTGGGGTGCCCAGGGGAAGGTTTTGGTGTCCATGGGAGTTTTGGGATACTCTGGAGAGTTTTGGGGTCCCCTGTGGGGTTTAGGGTCCTCTGGGAGGTTTGGGGTGTCCTGGGGTGTGCTTTGGGGGGGTCCCTTGGTGGGGCTTTGGGGAATTTGGGGTGTCCTGAGGGGGGGGGGATTTGGGGTGTCCGGGGGGTTTGGGGTTTCTGGGACAGTTTGGGATTCCTGTGGGGTCCCCAGTGGGATTTCAGGTATCCTGGGGGGGATTTGGATGTCCTGAGAGATTTGGGGTCTCCTGAGGGATTTGGGGTGCCCTGGGGGCGGATTTGGGGTTTCTGGACAGTCTGGGGTTCCTGTGGGGTGTCTGAGGGATTTGGGGTGCCCTGGGGGCGGATTTGGGGTCCCTGAAGTGTTTGGGTGCCCTGGGGGAAATTTGGGGTGTCCTGGGGGGAGTTTGGGATTTCTGGGGGATTTGGGGTCTCCTCAGGGGTTTGGGGTCTCCTCAGGGGTTTGGGTCTCCTGAGGGGTTTGGGGTGCCCTGGGGGGGTTTGGGTGTCCTGGGGAGGTTTGGGGTGCCCTGGGGGGGTCCCCTGGGGTCTCCCCTCATTGTTGCCCCCCCCCCCAGGCAAGCGGGGCCGGCGGAACAGCGTGGGGTCCCTGGACAGCACCATCGAGGTGAGGGGACAGTGCCACCCCCTGAGTGCCACCCCCTCAGTGCCACCCCCTCAGTGCCACCCCCCCTGAGTGCCACCCCCTGAGTGCCACCCCCCTGAGTGCCACCCCCCCTGAGTGCCACCCCCCCTGAGTGCCACACCCCCCCTGAGTGCCACCCCCCTGAGTGCCACCCCGAGTGCCACCCCCTGAGTGCCACCCCTGAGTGCCACCCCTGGAGTGCCACCCCCTGAGTGCACACCCCCTGAGTGCCGCCCCCCCTGAGTGCCACACCCTGAGTGCCACACCCCCCGAGTGCCAGCCCCTGAGTGCCACCCCCTGAGTGCCACCCCCTGAGTGCCACCCCCTGACTGTGACATCCCAAATGTCACACCATGAATGCCACACCCCTGTGACTCCTCTGAGTGCCACGCCCTAAGTGCCACCCCTCAATGTCACATCCCTGTCACACTCCTGAGTGCCACACCCTGAGTGCCACACCCCTGAATGTCACACCATGAATGCCACACCCCTGAGTGCCACACCCCAAATGTCACCCCTGAGTGCCACACCCCTGACTGTGACTCCTGTGAGTGCCACGCCCCTAAGTGCCACCCCTCAATGTCACACCCCAAGTACCACACCTGGATGTCACCCCTAAATGCCACACCCCAATGCCACACCCAAGCCCTGCCCACTTTAGCCCGCCCCCAGGCAGGCAAACCATCCTTCATATGTAAAAGAGGCGGGGCCTGGGTGGATGGGGCGGGGCTTATGCACATCTGGGGGTGGGGCCAACTGCTGATGGATGCTCTCATCCACCAATGGGAGCTCACTTGTGGCTTGGGGGGACGCCTGCATGGATGGGGCGGGGCTTGTGCATGCCCCTGGGGGTGGGGCCAACAACTGATATCTGCTCTCATCCACCAATGGGAGCTCAGCTTGTGCCTTGGGGGCGGGGCAAACTTTGGGAGGCGTGGCTTGCACACAGAATGGGCGGAGCCTGCATGGATGGGGCGGGGCTTATGCACTCTGAGGGTGGGGCCAACAACTGATGGCTGCTCCGATCCACCAATGGGAGCTCGCTTTTGCCTCGGGGGGCGGGGCTATCACTGGGAGGCGTGGCTTGCACACAGAATGGGCGGGGCTGACTCAACCAATGGGAGGCTCCCAAAACCCGCGAGGGGCGTGGCTTCCCGGTGCTGAACCGCGCCCCCTTTCAGGGCTCCATCATCAGCAGCCCCCGGCCGCAGGCGCGGGGGGGCCCGGGCGGCCGGGGGGCGCTCCCGAGGGCGGGGGCGGCTACAAGCCCCCGGCCCGCCCGGTCTCCAACTCCTCGTCCTTCCTGGCTCGCTCTTCGGCAGCCGCCGCGGCAAAGGCCCCGCCGGGCCCCCCCCCCGGCGCCGGGGGTCCCGCTTCGGCCTCGGCCTCCTCCTCCTCGGCGTCCTCGTCGCAACACCACCACCACCCGCCGCCCGCCGCGCCCCCCGAGGGCCCCTCCAAGCTGCAGGCGCTGCACGCCCAGTACTGCCACGGGCCCGGGGGGGCTCCGCGGGCGCGGGGGGCGGCCCGGGCCCTCCGCCGCCCCCGCCGTACCCGCAGCAGCCGCCGCCGCCCAGCCGCCCCGCGCCCCCCCCGCCGCTGCCGGCCATCGCCGCCGGGGCCCCCCCGCGCTTCCACGGCGGGCCCACCCCGCCGCTCTCGGCGCCGCCGCAGCAGCACGGCCCCCCCGGCGGCGGCTTCCCCCCCCCGCACCCCCACTACACGCTGCACCGGCCCGGCAAAAGGGGGGGGGCTCCTCCCGGCGCCCCCGGCAGCCGCTGTCGCCGCTGCCCCTGTACAGCCCCGCGCCCGCGCACCACGGGCTGTCCCACGCGTACCCCCCCGGGCCCCCCCCGCACCACCACACGCCCGCCGCCCCCCGCCCCCGCCAAGCACTTCGTGTTCGGGGGGGGCGGCGGCGTGGGGGGGGGCCCGGCCGGGGGGGCTTTGCGGGGAGGGGGCGGCGGCGGGGGAGGGGCGGCGCCCCCCGTTGCCCATCACCACCATCACCACCATCACCACCACCCCCACGCGCCCCCCCACTCGCCCATCCCCCCACACCCTTCCTACCCCCCCCTGCCCCCCCCATCGCCCCACACCCCCCTGAGCCCCCACTCGCCCGCCGGCCCCACCTCGCCCCTGGCCCAGGCCGGCCAGGGCCCCCCGAAACCCAAGGGGGGGAACCGCATCAGCACGGTGGTCTGAGCCCCCTCCCCACCCCCCCCATCCCGGACGGCGCCGGCCTGCTGGACGCGGTGGTTATTTTTGTAACCCCCCCCCCCCATCTCCCACGTCCCCCAAAAACCCCCCCAAAAAACAAAACCTGCACGTGGCTCGTGTTTGGCTGCTCCCGCCACCCCCCCACCCACCGGGAGCGAGGAAATGGGGGGGGGGTCTCTGCCCAACTCCCCCCCCCCCCCCAAACCATCCCGGGGGTCCGGCGGTGATGCTGCCCCCCCCCTTCACCCCAAATCCCCCGTCCCCCCCGTTCCCAGCTCAGGCTGAATGTCACATGGCACTTTAACCTCCCCTCCCCCCTCCTCCCCCCGCCCCCCCCCGGCCGCCTGGGGTCCCCCCCCCGTGTCCCCCCGGGGCTTTTGGGGTTTTGGGGTTTTGGGGGGGTCCCAGGCGGCCGGGCCCCCCCGGGGAGCCCCCCAGGCACCCGCATGCGCCCGCGCCGGGCCCTTGTATATAAGAGACGAGACTGTATATTTGATGCTTCATAAACGGACCGGCCGGCCCCGCCCGACAGCGCTTCTCTGGGGAGGGGCGACCTATAGGGGCTGTAGGGGATGGGGGGGACGGGGCTATAGGGGCTATAGGGGATGGGGGGGGACACACCTATAGGGGTTATAGGGGATGGGGGGGAGATATGGCTATAGGGGCTACAGGGGATGGGGGGAACACACGCCTATAGGGGCTATAGGGGATGGGGGGGGGACACACCTATAGGGGCTATAGGGGATGGGGGGGAGATATGGCTATAGGGCTACAGGGGATGGGGGGAACACACGCCTATAGGGGCTATAGGGGATGTGGGAGGGGACACGCCTATAGGGGCTATAGGGGATGGAGGGGGACACGGCTATAGGGGCTATAGGGGATGGGGGGGGACACACCTATAGGGGTTATAGGGGATGGGGGGAGATATGGCTATAGGGGCTACAGGGGATGGGGGGAACACACGCCTATAGGGGCTATAGGGGATGTGGGAGGGGACACGCCTATAGGGGCTATAGGGGATGGAGGGGGACACGGCTATAGGGGCTATAGGGGATGGGGGGGGGACAACGGCTATAGGGGCTATAGGGGATGGGGGGGGACACGGCTATAGGGGCTATAGGGGATGGGGGGGGGACACGCCTATAGGGGCTATAGGGGATGGGGAGGGGGACACGCTATAGGGGATGGGGGGGGGACACACGGCTATAGGGCTATAGGGGATTGGGGGGGGACACACCTATAGGGACTATAGGGGATGGGGGGGGACACACCTATAGGGGCTATAGGGGACGGGGGGGGACACGCCTATAGGGGATTGGGGGGTACCTATAGGGGCTATAGGGGATGGGGGGACACACACCTATAGAGACTATAGGGGATGGGGGGGGGGACACCTATAGGGGCTATAGGGGATGGGGGGGGACACGGCTATAGGGGCTATAGGGGATGGGGGGGGACACACGCCTATAGGGGCTATAGGGGATGGGGGGGGACCTATAGGGGCTATAGGGGATGGGGGGGGACACACCTATAGGGGCTATAGGGGATGGGGGGGGACACACCTATAGGGGCTATAGGGGATGGGGGGGGGACACGGCTATAGGGGCTATAGGGGATGGGGGGGGACACACCTATAGGGGCTATAGGGGATGGGGGGGGACACACCTATAGGGGCTATAGGGGATGGGGGGGGACACGGCTATAGGGGTTATAGAGGATGGGGGGGACACACCTATAGGGGATGGGGGGGCACACACCTATAGGGGATGGGGGGGGGACACGGCTATAGGGGCTATAGGGGATGGGGGGGGACACACCTATAGGGGCTATAGGGGATGGGGGGGGACACACCTATAGGGGCTATAGGGGATGGGGGGGGACACACCTATAGGGGCTATAGGGGATGGGGGGGGACACGGCTATAGGGGCTATAGGGGATGGGGGGGACACACCTATAGGGGTTATAGGGGATGGGGGGGACACGCCTATAGGGGATTGGGGGGGGGACCTATAGGGGCTATAGGGGATGGGGGGGACACACACCTATAGAGACTATAGGGGATTGGGGGGGGACACCTATAGGGGCTATAGGGGATGGGGGGGAGATATGGCTATAGGGGCTATAGGGGATGGGGAGGGGGGACACATGCCTATAGGGGATTGGGGGGACCTATAGGGGCTATAGGGGATGGGGGGACACAGCTATAGAGGATGGGAGTGGAGGGGGGCAGGGGGATTGAAAGGGTCTGGAGGTATAGGGGATGTAATAGGGATCATGGGGCTGTGGGGGTTCTAGGGGGCTATAGGGGTCCCCGGGGTTATAGAGGCTATGGGGATATAGGTGCTATGGGGGATATAGGGATCATGGGCAGTGGGGGTTCTGGGGGGCTATAGGGGCTATGGGGTTCTGGGGCTATAGGGATCGTGGGGCTGTGGGGGTTCTGGAGGGCCATAGAGGCTATAGGGGCTTTGGGGGGTCTGGGAGCTATGGGGGCTATGGGATCGTGGGGCTGTGGGGGTTCTTGGGGGCTATAGAGGCTATAGGGGCTATGGGGGTTCTGGGGCTATGGGATCGTGGGGCTGTGGGGGGTTCTGGAGGGCCATAGAGGTTATAGGGGCTATGGGGTTGTGGGGACTATGGGGGCTATAGGGATCGTGGGGCTGTGGGGGTTCTGGGGGGCTATAGAGGTTATAGGGGCCTATGGGGTTGTGGGGACTATGGGGGCTATAGGGATCGTGGGGCTGTGGGGGGTTCTGGGGGGCTATAGAGGCTATAGGGGCTATGGGGGTTCTGGGAGCTATAGGGGCTATGGGATCGTGGGGCTGTGGGGGTTTTGGGGGGCTATAGAGGCTATAGGGGCTTTGGGGGTTCTGGGGGCTATGGGGGCTATAGGCATCGTGGGGCTGTGGGGGCTATGGGGGGGCTATAGGGGTCCTGGGGGTTATAGAGGCTATAGGGTAGATGGGGGCTATGGGATCATGGGGCTGTGGGGGTTCTGGGGGCTATAGGGGTCCTGGGGGTTATGGGGACCATGGGGTCTATAGGGACTATGGGGGTTATGGGGGCAATGAGGGCTATAGGGATCATGGCGGCTATAGGGATCATGGGGCAGTGGGGGTTCTGGGGGGCTATAGGGGTGCTTAGGGCTATAGGGCCATGGGGCTATGGGGATAATGAGGGCTATAGGGGCCATGGAGGCTATGGGGGTTATAGGGGTCTTGGAGCTATAGGGGCTGTGCGACTATAGAGATTCTGGAGGTTATAGGGGCCATGGGGGCTATAGGGACTGTGGGAACTATAGGGGTCCTGGGGGCTATAGGGGTCCTGGAAGCTATAGGGGCTATGGAGTCATTGGGACTATAGGGGCCATGGGGACTATGGGGGTTATAGGGGTCCTGGGAGCTATAGGGGTCTTGGAGTTAGAGAGGCTGTGGGGGCCATGGGGGCTATAGGGTTGTTGGGACTAGAGAGACTACGGGCGCTATAGGGACCATGGGGGTTACAGGGGACCTTGGGAGCTATAGGGGTCGTTGGGGCTATAGGGGTCCTGGAAACTGCAGGGGTTATGGGAGCTATGGGAGCTATAGGGGCTAAAGTGGTCCTGGGGGCTACAGAGGCTATGGAGGCCATAGGGACTATGGGGGCTATAGGGGTCGTGGGGGCTATGGGGACCATGAGGGTTAAATGGGTCCTGGCGGCTATAGGGGCCTTGAGAGCTGTAGGGGTCTTAGGGGCTATAGAGGTTATGGGAGTTCCAGGGGTCCTGGGCACTATAGGGGCTGTGGGGGCTATAGAGCTATGGGGGCTATAGGGGTTCTGGGGGCTATAGGGACCATGGGGGCTATAAGGGACCATGAGGGTTATAGGGGCCATGGGGCTATAGAGGCTATGGGAGCTATAGGGATCCTGTGGCGTATAGGGGCCATGAGGGCTACAGAGGTCCTGGAGGCTATGGAGTTATAGGGGTCCTGGGGCTAAAGGGGTCCATGGGAGTCCCAGGAGTCCATATGGGTGGGGGTCTGTAGGGGTCCATAAGGGTCCCTGGACTCCTGAAGAGTCTCTAGGGTCAGTTGGGGTTTTTAGAGTCCATAAGGGTTCCCTGGGGGTCCTGGGGAGTCCATAGGGGTCTATAGAGTCCATAAAGGTCCATGGGGGTCTATAGGCATCTATAGAGTCCGTGGGGCTCTATAGGATCCCTAGGGGTCCATAGGAGCCTACAGGGTCCATGCGGCTCTATAGGATCCATGAAGATCCAGGGGGTCCATAAGGATCTACAGGATCCATGAGGGTCCCTGGGGGTCCATAGGGGTCTATAGGGTCCATAAGGCTCCATAGGGGTGCATAGGGGTCCATAGGGTCTATGGGGCTCTATAGGAACCATGAGGGTCCCTGGGGGTCCTGGGGTCTCGAGAAGGGCGTGGAGGGACGGAGAGGCGTGGCCTACAGGGGCGTGGCATAAACAAACCCGCCCTCCGCCTGACCCTGCCTTCCCCGCGCGCATGCGCTGTGTGTCCCTTTAAACGTGCACAACAAGTCCCGGCCCCACCGCTGACCCAGCCGCGGAGGCGAGCGGTGCCGCGGATGCCTCCGCCGCGAACGGGCGGAGCCTGGGGACTATCTCTCCGTCCCTCATCCCGCCACACCCGTCTCCCGCCACCCGGACCGCGGCGGGGAGGCTCGGTACTGTTTCCCCTCTCACTGTTCCCGCCCTCGCCGGCGGTGGCGGCGCTGTGGCGGCGCTCGGCGCCCGTTCCTGTCCCGCGGCGGAAGGACACGAGGGACTCATCACACCGTCCGGAGCGGCGTGCGCGGCCGCGCCTGCGCAGTGCGCGCCTGCGCGCGGGCGGGGGGCGGGCGGCAGGAGGAGGAGGATCCAAGATGGCGGCGGCGGCCCGGCCGGGGGGGACCGGGCAGGCCCGGGCTGTGAGGCGGGCGGAGCGCGGGGCGGCGGGGCTGGACGGGCCGGAGAGGCGGCACAGGGGCCGCGGAGGGGCCGGCGGGTCGGCGGAGCTCGCGGACGTTGTCTTGACCCCCTTTCCCCGCGGCTCGGGGCCGGGGGGGGCGGCCCGCGGCCTGTGAGGGGGCGGCGCGGGGGCGGCGGGGCTCCATGGCCCCCTGAGGGGGTCCCGGCGGGCAGCCCCGGAACCCCCCGCTCCCCTCGGTGCGAGGCATGGAGGAGGGGGAGCAGCAGCGCGCAGGGGGCGGCTGGCCCGAGTGGGGGCCCGGCCCGGGGGGGTCCCCGCCGTGGGTCCCCCCGCCGCCGCCGCCGCCCGACGGGGACGAGGAGCCCAAGCGGGGCCGCGGCGCGGAGTGGGGGGGCCCGGAGCCCTCCGGGGACGCGGGGCCCCCCCGGTCGGCGGCCCGCGCCCCCCAAAGCGGCGGGGACGAGAAGGCCGCGAGCGCCCCGCGGCCCTCCCGGACCGGGGCCGAACCGCGGGCTAAGGGCGGGGGGGGACCCGGCAAAGGAGCCGGGGGCGCCCCCCGGGCGAGGAGCGGAGCCCCCGCAAAGCCGCCGAGGAGCGCGGGGCCCGCGGCGGCGGGGAGCGGCCCGGAGCCGAGGACAAGGCCCGGCGGCCCCTCGGGGGCACCCGCGGCGGCGGGGCCGGCCCGGAGCAGCGCGGGGAGTGGGGGTCGCCGTGGCTGGCGGCGGAACCGGAGCCCCCCGAGGACTTTTTGCCGCCCCCGGAGTGTCCCGTGTTCGAGCCCAGCTGGGCCGAGTTTCAGCGACCCCCTGGGTTACATCGCCAAGATCCGCCCGATCGCCGAGAAAAGCGGAATCTGCAAAATCCGACCCCCGGCCGTGAGTACTGGGGGGGGTTCCGGGGAGGGTTTTGGGGATCCCCTCGCTGTGGGGGCTCAGGGGGAACCGGGGGCCCTCCCCGGTGTCCCTCGGTGTGGGGTTGGGGTCGGTGCCCCCCTCAGGACAGAGTTGTCCCATTGGTGGGGTCATTTAATAATTTGGGAGGTGGGAATTGCCTGCCCCCCTCCCCCATTTTGTGTGTTTATTTCCTTAGGGGGGAGGGTGAATATTTTCTATTTTAGGATATAATTGGATTTATGGAGATATTTTGTGTTGGGATTGATTGCCCCATGGGGTGGCACATTCCCACTGGGGGGGGGGGGTTTCATTCTTCTCCCCCCGGTGTAATTTCTAATTTAGGGGAGGGATTAATTACCCCTCCCCCCCAGAGTAATTTCTAATTAAGGGGGGGGGGATAATGACCCCCACCAGGGGGGGTAATTAATCCTCAGTGTTCCTGCTGCATTCCTGGGGGGAAAAATGCACCGGGGGGGGCAGTTAGGGGTTTGGGGGGGGAGGGGTGACCCAAATGTGGGGGGGTAAATCCCCACGGGGGGGGGTGTAAATGCCCCTTCCCCCATTTAGGAATAACTTCGGGGTGGGGGGGGTGGTGAGGTTCCCCCGATGTGGGGGGGGTCCCGGATTTTGGGGTGGATTTTGGGGTCCCGCACAGCCCAAACCTCGTGGTGGGGGAGGGGGCTCAGACCCCCTCCCATAATTCCCCCCCCCCCCCCTCAGGACCCCCATGCCCGTATCGGGGGCAGACCCGGGGGTGTCCCCGCGGCTTCGGGGGGGTCTCGGTGCCCCCCCAGCAGCTCCGGTGGGGGTCGGTCCCGGTGCCCCCCCGCGGCCTCACAACAACAACAGTGCCACGGCCAATATGGCGCCAGCGCCGAGCCTTTGTCTGCGGCCGCGGGGGGGTCCGGCCGCTCCTGGGGGGGGGGGCCCGGCTCGTTCAGCGACCCCCGGCATGGGGGAGAACCGGGGGGGGGGCACCGGGGGGGGGCTGAACCCCCCCTCCCCAATCCGCACCCGCCGCGCTGCGCCCCCCCCTCATTTCCCGGCTGGTTTCCTGTTTTCTGTGGGGGGGGGGGGGGGGTCTCGCTGTGTCCCCGCCCTGTGGGGGTCCCTTTGTGCCCGCGGCCGGTTTGGGGGGGTCCCGGTGGGTGTGGGGGGGGCACAGGCTGAGCGGTCCCCCTGCTCGGTGAGGGAGAGGCTTCCGGGAGGGCTGGGCCGGGCCGTGCTGAGCCGTGCTGAGCCGGGCCGGGCCGTGCCGGCGTCACCGGCCCCGTGGGGCACCCCCGGTGTGTCCCCACCCCGCCAGTGGGGGTGCGGGGGTGGCTCTCGGTGCCGGGGGGGGGCACGGGGAGAGCCTGGATTTGGGATGGGACACCCCCGGCTTCACCCCGGGGTTCAGCAGGGCTGGGCTTCCTGTGGGTGCTGAACCCCTCTGCCCCCGAATTTGGGCTGTGTGCCCCCCAAATTTGGGCTGAATGTTCTGTGTGCCCCTCAGATTTGAACTGTGTGCCCCAAATCTGGGCTGTATTTTCTGTGTGTGCTCCAAATCTGGGCTGTATTTTCTGTGTGCCCCCCAAAATTTGAGCTGTGTGCCCTAAATCTGGGCTGTATTTTCTGTGTGTGCCCCA